>NW_026043164.1:0-52762 GCF_023856365.1 Brienomyrus brachyistius | reverse complement strand
TATTAGCATATTAGCATATTAGCATATTAGCATATTAGCATATTAGCATAGCATATTAGCATATTAGCATATTAGCATATTAGCATATTAGCATATTAGCATATTAGCATATTAGCATATTAGCATATTAGCATAGCATAGCATATTAGCATATTAGCATATTAGCATATTAGCATAGCATATTAGCATATTAGCATATTAGCATATTAGCATAGCGTGTTAGCATATTAGCATATTAGCATATTAGCATATTAGCCTATTAGCATATTAGCATATTAGCATATTAGCATATTAGCATATTAGCATACTTAGCATATTAGCATATTAGCAGATAGCATATTAGCATAGCATATTAGCATATTAGCATATTAGCATATTAGCATATTGCATAGCATATTAGCATATTAGCATATTAGCATATTAGCATAGCGTGTTAGCATATTAGCATATTAGCATATTAGCATTAGCATATTAGCATATTAGCATATTAGCATATTAGCATATTAGCATAGCATATTAGCATATTAGCATAGCTTTAGCATATTAGCATATTAGCATATTAGCATTAGCATATAGCATTAGCATATTAGCATATTAGCATATTAGCATATTAGCATATTAGCATATTAGCAATTAGCATATTAGCATAGCATTAGCATATTAGCATATTAGCATATTAGCTTAGCATATTAGCATATTAGCATAGCTTATTAGCATAGCATATTAGCAATTAGCATATTAGCATATTAGCATATTAGCATATTAGCATATTAGCATATTAGCATATTAGCATATTAGCATATTAGCATATTAGCATATTAGCATTAGCATATTAGCATATTAGCATATTAGCATAGCATATTAGCATATTAGCATATTAGCATATTAGCATATTAGCATATTAGCATATTAGCATAGCTATTAGCATATTAGCATATTAGCATATTAGCATATTAGCATATTAGCATATTAGCATATTAGCATATTAGCATAGCATATTAGCATATTAGCATATTAGCATATTAGCATATTAGCATATTAGCATATTAGCATAGCATATTAGCATATTAGCATATTAAGCATATTAGCATATTAGCATAGCATATTAGCAGATTAGCATATTAGCTTAGCATATTAGCAGATTAGCATATTAGCATTTAGCATAGCTTAGCATATTAGCATATTAGCATAGCATATTAGCATAGCATATTAGCATATTAGCATATAGCATATTAGCATATTAGCATATTAGCATATTAGCATATTAGCATAGCATATTAGCATAGCGTGTTAGCGTATTAGCATATTAGCATATTAGCATAGCATATTAGCATAGCATTAGCTTATTAGCATATTAGCATATTAGCATATTAGCATATTAGCATATTAGCATATTAGCAGTTAGCATATTAGCATATAGCGTGTTAGCATATTAGCATTAGCATATTAGCATATTAGCATATTAGCATATTAGTATAGCATATTAGCATATTAGCATATTAGCATATTAGTATATTAGCATAGCATATTAGCATAGCATATTAGCATATTAGCATATTAGCATATTAGCATAGCATATTAGCATATTAGCATATTAGCATATTAGCATATTAGCATATTAGCATAGCATATTAGCATAGCATATTAGCATATTAGCATATTAGCATATTAGCATAGCGTGTTAGCATATTAGCATATTAGCATATTAGCATAGCATATTAGCATATTAGCATATTAGCATATTAGCATATTAGCAGATTAGCATATTAGCATATTAGCATATTAGCATATTAGCATATTAGCATATTAGCATAGCATATTAGCATAGCATATTAGCATATTAGCATATTAGCATATTAGCATATTAGCAATTATTAGCATATTAGCATAGTATATTAGCATATTAGCATATTAGCATAGCATATTAGCATATTAGCACATTAGCATATTAGCATATTAGCATATTAGCATAGCATATTAGCATATTAGCATATTAGCATATTAGCATATTAGCATAGCGTGTTAGCATATTAGCATATTAGCATATTAGCATATTAGCATATTAGCATATTAGCATATTAGCATAGCGTGTTAGCATATTAGCATATTAGCATATTAGCATAGCATATTAGCATATTAGCATATTAGCATATTAGCATAGCATATTAGCATATTAGCATATTAGCATATTAGCATATTAGCATAGCATATTCTTAGCATATTAGCATATTAGCATATTAGCATATTAGCATATTAGCATAGCATATTAGCATATTAGCATATTAGCATATTAACATATTAGCATATTAGCATAGCATATTAGCATATTAGCATATTAGCATATTAGCATATTAGCATATTAGCATAGCATATTAGCATATTAGCATATTAGCATATTAGCATATTAGCATATTAGCATATTAGCATAGCATATTAGCATATTAGCATATTAGCATATTAGCATAGCATATTAGCATATTAGCATATCAGCATATTAGCATATTAGCATATTAGCATAGCATATTAGCATATTAGCATAGCGTGTTAGCATATTAGCATATTAGCATATTAGCATAGCATATTAGTATATTAACATATTAGCATATTAACATATTAGCATATTAGCATATTAGCATAGCATATTAGCATATTAGCATATTAGCATATTAGCATATTAGCATATTAGCATATTAGCATAGCATATTAGCATATTAGCATATAAACATATTAGCATAACGTGTTAGCATATTAGCATATTAGCATATTAGCATATTAGCATATTAGCATATTAGCATATTAGCATATTAGCATATTAGCATAGCATATTAGCATATTAGCATATTAGCATATTAGCATATTAGCATATTAGCATAGCATATTAGCATATTAGCATAGCGTGTTAGCATATTAACATGTTAGCATATTAGCATATTAGCATATTAGCATATTAGCATATTAGCATATTAGCATATTAGCATAGCATATTAGCTTATTAGCATATTAGCATATTAGCATAGCATATTAGCATATTAGCATATTAACATATTAGCATATTAGCATAGCATATTAGCATATTAGCATATTAGTATATTAGCATAGCATATTAGCATATTAGCATATTAGTATATTAGCATATTAGCATAGCATATTAGCATATTAGCATATTAGCATATTAGCATAGCGTGTTAGCATATTAGCATATTAGCATATTAGCATATTAGCATATAAGCATATTAGCATATTAGCCTATTAGCATATTAGCATAGCGTGTTAGCATATTAGCATATTAGCATAGCATATTAGCATATTAGCATATTAGCATATTAGCATAGGCATATTAGCATATTAGCATATAAGCATATTAGCATATCGTGTTAGCATATTAGCATACTTAGCATAGCATATTAGCATAGCATATTAGCATATTAGCATATTAGCATAGCGTGTTAGCATATTAGCATAGCGTGTTAGCATATTAGCGTATTAGCATATTAGCATATTAGCATATTAGCATATTAGCATATTAGTATAGCATATTAGCATATTAGCATATTAGCATATAGCATATTAGCATATTAGCATATTAGCATATTAGCATAGCATATTAGCATATTAGCATATTAGCATATTAGCATATTAGCATAGCATATTAGCATATTAGCATATTAGCATATTAGCATATTAGCATAGCATATTAGCATATTAGCATATTAGCATATTAGCATAGCATATTAGCATATTAGCATATTAGCATATTAGCATAGCATATTAGCATATTAGCATATTAGCATATTAGTATAGCATATTAGCATATTAGCATATTATCATATTAGCATATTAGCATAGCATATTAGCATATTAGCATATTAGCATATTAGCATAGCATATTAGCATATTAGCATATTAGCATATTAGCATGTTAGCATATTAGCATAGCTATTAGCATATTAGCATATTAGCATATTAGCATATCAACATATTAGCATATTAGCATATTAGCATATTAGCATAGCATATTAGCATAGCATATTAGCATATTAGCATATTAGCATAGCATATTAGCATATTCGCATATTAGCATATTAACATATTAGCATGTTAGCATAGCATATTAGCATATTAGCATATTAGCATAGCATATTAGCATATTAGCATATTAGCATATTAGCATATTAGCATAGCATATTAGCATATTAGCATATTAGCATATTAGCATAGCGTGTTAGCATAATTAGCATATTAGCATAGCATATTAGCATATTAGCATATTAGCATATTAGCATAGCATATTAGCATATTAGCATATTAGCATATTAGCATAGCATAGCAATAGCTTAGCATATTAGCATAGCGTGTTAGCATATTAGCATATTAGCATATTAACATATAAGCATATTAGCATATTAGTATAATTAGCATATTACCATAGCGTGTTAGCATATTAGCATATTAGCATATTAGCATAGCATATTAGCATATTAGCATATTAGCATATTAGCATATTAGCATATTAGCATATTAGCATATTAGCATATTAGCATAGCATATTAGCATATTAGCATATTAGCATATTAGCATAGTATATTAGCATATTAGCATATAAGCATATTAGCATAGCATATTAGCATATTAGCATATTAGCATATTAGCATATTAGCATATTAGCATATTAGCATATTAGCATATTAGCATAGCGTGTTAGCATATTAGCATATAAGCATATTAGCATATTAACATACTAGCATATTAGCATATTAGCATAGCATATTAGCATAGCGTGTTAGCATATTAGCGTATTAGCATATTAGCATATTAGCATATTAGCATATTAGCATCATTAGCATATTAGCATAGCATATTAGCATATTAGCATATTAGCATATTAGCATATTAGTATATTAGCATAGCATATTAGCATATTAGCACATTAGCATATTAGTATATTAGCATATTAGCATATTAGCATATTAGCATATTAGCATATTAGTATAGCATATTAGCATATTAGCATAGCATATTAGCATATTAGCATAGCATATTAGCATAGCATATTAGCATATTAGCATATTAGCATATTAGCATATTAGCATAGCATATTAGCATATTAGCATATTAGCATATTAGCATATTAGCATATTAGCATATTAGCATATTAGCATAGCATATTAGCATATTAGCATATTAGCATATTAGTATAGCATGTTAGCATATTAGCATATTAGCATATTAACATATTAGCATAGCATATTAGTATATTAACATATTAGCATATTAGCATAGCGTGTTAGCATATTAGCATATTAGCATAGCATAGCGTGTTAGCATATTAGCATATTAGCATATTAGCATATTAGCATATTAGCATATTAGCATAGCATATTAGCATATTAGCATAGCATATTAGCATATTAGCATATTAGCATATTAGCATATTAGCATATTAGCATAGCATATTAGCATAGCATATTAGCATATTAGCATATTAGCATATTAGCATAGGATATTAGCATATTAGCATATTAGCATATTAGCATATTAGCATATTAGCATAGCGTGTTAGCGTATTAACATATTAGCATTACATATTAGCATATTAACATATTAGCATATTAGCATATTAGCATAGCATATTAGCATATTAGCATATTAGCATATTAGCATATTAGTATATTAGCATAGCATATTAGCATAGCATATTAGCATATTAGCATATTAGCATATTAGCATAGCATATTAGCATATTAGCATATTAGCATATTAGCATATTAGCATATTAGCATAGCATATTAGCATAGCATATTAGCATATTAGCATATTAGCATATTAGCATAGCGTGTTAGCATATTAGCATATTAGCATATTAGCATAGCATATTAGCATATTAGCATATTAGCATATTAGCATATTAGCATAGCATATTAGCATATTAGCATATTAGCATATTAGCATATTAGCATAGCATATTAGCATAGCATATTAGCATATTAGCATATTAGCATATTAGCATATTAGCTATTAGCATAGTATATTAGCATATTAGCATATTAGCATAGCATATTAGCATATTAGCACATTAGCATATAGCATATTAGCATATTAGCATAGCATATTAGCATATTAGCATATTAGCATATTAGCATATTAGCATATTAGCATAGCGTGTTAGCATATTAGCATATTAGCATATTAGCATATTAGCATATTAGCATATTAGCATAGCGTGTTAGCATATTAGCATATTAGCATATTAGCATAGCATATTAGCATATTAGCATATTAGCATATTAGCATATTAGCATAGCATATTAGCATATTAGCATATTAGCATATTAGCATATTAGCATAGCATATTAGCATATTAGCATATTAGCATATTAGCATATTAGCATATTAGCATAGATTAGCATATTAGCATATTAGCATATTAGCATAGCATATTAGCATATAAACATATTAGCATAACGTGTTAGCATATAGCATATTAGCATATTAGCCATATTAGCATATTAGCATATTAGCATATTAGCATAGCATATTAGCATATTAGCATATTAGCATATTAGCATAGCATATTAGCATATTAGCATAGCGTGTTAGCATATTAACATGTTAGCATATTAGCATATTAGCATATTAGCATATTAGCATAGCATATTAGCATATTAGCATATTAGCATATTAGCATAGCATATTAGCATATTAGCATATTAACATATTAGCATATTAGCATAGCATATTAACATATTAGCATATTAGCATATTAGCATAGCATATTAGCATATTAGCATATTAGCATATTAGCATATTAGCATATTAGCATATTAGCATAGCATATTAGCATATTAGCATATTAGCATATTAGCATAGCGTGTTAGCATATTAGCATATTAGCATATTAGCATATTAGCATATAAGCATATTAGCATATTAGCATATTAGCATATTAGCATAGCATATTAGCATATTAGCATAGCGTGTTAGCATATTAGCATATTAGCATATTAGCATATTAGCATATTAGCATATTAGCATAGCATATTAGCATATTAGCATATTAGCATATTAGCATATTAACATAGTGTGTTAGCATATTAGCATATTAGCATATTAGCATATTAGCATATTAGCATAGCGTGTAAGCATATTAGCATATTAGCATATTAGCATATTAGCATAGCATATTAGCATATTAGCACATTAGCATATTAGCATATTAGCATAGCATATTAGCATATTAGCATATTAGCATATTAGCATATTAGCATATTAGCATAGCATATTAGCATATTAGCATATTAGCATATTAGCATATTAGCATAGCATATTAGCATATTAGCATATTAGCATATTAGCATATTAGCATATTAGCATAGTATATTAGCATATTAGCATATTAGCATATTAGCATAGCATATCATAGCATATTAGCATATTAGCATATTAGCATATTAGCATATTAGCATATTAGCATAGAGCATATTAGCATATTAGCATATTAGCATATTAGCATAGCATATTAGCATATTAGCATATTAGCATATTAGCATATTAGCATATAGCATAGCATATTAGCATAGCATATTAGCATATTAGCATATTAGCATATTAGCATAGCGTGTTAGCATATTAGCATATTAGCATTAGCATAGCATATTAGCATATTAGCATATTAGCATATTAGCATATTAGCATAGCATATTAGCATATTAGCATATTAGCATATTAGCATATTAGCATATTAGCATAGCATATTAGCATATTAGCATATTAGCATATTAGCATAGCATATTAGCATATTAGCATATTAGCATATTAGCATATTAGCATATTAGCATAGCATATTAGCATATTAGCATATTAGCATAGCATATTAGCATATTAGCACATTAGCATATTAGCATATTAGCATATTAGCATAGCATATTAGCATAGCATATTAGCATATTAGCATATTAGCATAGCGTGTTAGCATATTAGCATATTAGCATATTAGCATATTAGCATATTAGCATATTAGCATATTAGCATATTAGCATAGCGTGTTAGCATATTAGCATATTAGCATATTAGCATATTAGGCATATTAGCATAGCATATTAGCATATTAGCATATTAGCATATTAGCATAGCATATTAGCATATTAGCATATTAGCATATTAGCATATTAGCATATTAGCATAGCATATTAGCATATTAGCATATTAGCATATTAGCATATTAGCATATTAGCATAGCATATTAGCATATTAGCATATTAGCATATTAGCATATTAGCATAGCATATTAGCATATTAGCATATTAGCATATTAACATATTAGCATATTAGCATATTAGCATATTAGCATAGGATATTAACATATTAGCATATTAGCATATTAGCATATTAGCATATTAGCATAGCATATTAGCATATTAGCATATTAGCATATTAGCATAGCATATTAGCATATTAGCATATTAGCATAGCATATTAGCATATTAGCATATTAGCATATTAGCATATTAGCATATTAGCATATTAGCATAGCATATTAGCATATTAGCATAGCGTGTTAGCATATTAGCATATTAGCATATTAGCATAGCATATTAGTATATTAACATATTAGCATATTAACATATTAGCCATATTAACATATTAGCATATTAGCATATTAGCATAGCATATTAGCATATTAGTATATTAGCATAGCATATTAGCATATTAGCATATTAGCATAGCATATTAGCATATTAGCATATTAGCATATTAGCATATTAGCATATTAGCATAGCATATTAGCATATTAGCATATTAGCATATTAGCATAGCGTGTTAGCATATTAGCATATTAGCATATTAGCATATTAGCATATAAGCATATAAGCATATTAGCATATTAGCATATTAGCATATTAGCATATTAGCATAGCATATTAGCATATTAGCATATTAGCATATTAGCATAGCATATTAGCATATTAGCATATTAGCATATTAGCATATTAGCATATTAGCATATTAGCATATTAGCATAGCATATTAGCATATTAGCATATTGGCATATTAGCATATTAGCATAGCATATTAGCATATTAGCATATTAGCATAGCGTGTTAGCATAATAGCATATTAGCATATTAGCATAGCATATTAACATATTAGCATATTAGTATATTAGCATAGCATATTAGCATATTAGCATATTAGCATATTAGCATAGCATATTAGCATATTAGCATATTAGCATATTAGCATATTAGCATAGCATATTAGCATATTAGCATATTAGCATGTTAGCATATTAGCATAGCATATTAGCATATTAGCATATTAGCATATTAGCATATCAACATATTAGCATATTAGCATATTAGCATATTAGCATATTAGCATAGCATATTAGCATAGCATATTAGCATATTAGCATATTAGCATAGCATATTAGCATATTAGCATATTAGCATATTAACATATTAGCATGTAAGCATAGCATATTAGCATATTAGCATATTAGCATAGCATATTAGCATATTAGCATATTAGCATATTAGCATATTAGCATAGCATATTAGCATATTAGCATATTAGCATATTAGCATAGCGTGTTAGCATATTAGCATATTAGCATATTAGCATAGCATATTAGCATAGCATATTAGCATATTAGCATAGCATATTAGCATATTAGCATATTAGCATATTAGCATATTAGCATAGCATATTAGCATATTAGCATATTAGCATATTAGCATAGCGTGTTAGCATATTAGCATATTAGCATATTAGCATATTAGCATATTAACATATAAGCATATTAGCATATTAGCATATTAGCATATTAGCATATTAGTATAGCGTGTTAGCATATTAGCATATTAGCATATTAGCATAGCATATTAGCATATTAGCATATTAGCATATTAGCATATTAGCATATTAGCATATTAGCATAGCATATTAGCATATTAGCATATTAGCATATTAGCATAGTATATTAGCATATTAGCATATAAGCATATTAGCATAGCGTGTTAGCATATTAGCATATTAGCATATTAGCATATTAGCATATTAGCATATTAGCATATTAGCATATTAGCATAGCGTGTTAGCATATTAGCATATTAGCATATTAGCATATTAGCATATTAGCATATTAGCATATTAGCATATTAGCATAGCGTGTTAGCATATTAGCATATAAGCATATTAGCATAACATAGCATATTAGCATATTAGCATATTAGCATAGCATATTAGCATAGCGTGTTAGCATATTAGCGTATTAGCATATTAGCATATTAGCATATTAGCATATTAGCATATTAGCATATTAGCATAGCATATTAGCATATTAGCATATTAGTATATTGAGCATATTAGCATATTAGCATATTAGCATAGCATATTAGCATATTAGCACATTAGCATATTAGTATATTAGCATATTAGCATATTAGCATATTAGCATATTAGCATATTAGCATATTAGCATAGCATATTAGCATATTAGCATAGCATATTAGCATATTAGCATATTAGCATATTAGCATATTAGCATATTAGCATAGCATATTAGCATATTAGCATATTAGCATAGCATATAGCTATTAGCATATTAGCATATTAGCATATTAGCATAGTAGCATAGCATGTTAGCATATTAGCATATTAGCATATTAGCATAGCATATTAGCATATTAACATATTAGCATATTAGCATAGCGTGTTAGCATATTAGCATATTAGCATAGCATAGCGTGTTAGCATATTAGCATATTAGCATATTAGCATATTAGCATAGCATATTAGCATATTAGCATATTAGCATATTAGCATATTAGCATATTAGCATATTAGCATATTAGCATATTAGCATAGCATATTAGCATATTAGCATATTAGCATATTAGCATAGGATATTAGCATATTAGCATATTAGCATATTAGCATATTAGCATATTAGCATAGCGTGTTAGCGTATTAACATATTAGCATTACATATTAGCATATTAACATATTAGCATATTAGCATATTAGCATAGCATATTAGCATATTAGCATATTAGCATATTAGCATATTAGCATATTAGCATAATGGCATAGCATATTACCATATTAGCATATTAGCATATTAGCATATTAGCATATTAGCATATTAGCATATTAGCATATTAGCATAGCGTGTTAGCATATTAGCGTATTAGCATATTAGCGTATTAGCATATTAGTATATTAGCATATTAGCATATTAGCATATTAGCATAGCATATTAGCATATTATCATAGCATATTAGCATGTTAGCATAGCATATTAGCATATTAGCATAGCGTGTTAGCATATTAGCATATTAGCATATTAGCATATTAGCATATTAGCATATTAGCATATTAGCATATTAGCATATTAGCATAGCATATTAGCATATTAGCATATTAGCATATTAGCATATTAGCATATTAGCATATTAGCATATTAGCATAGCGTGTTAGCATATTAGCATATTAGCATATTAGCATATTAGCATAGCATATTAGCATATTAGCATATTAGCATATTAGCATATTAGCATAGCGTGTTAGCATATTAGCATATTAGCATATTAGCATATTAGCATATTAGCATAGCATATTAGCATATTAGCATATTAGCATATTAGCATATTAGCATATTAGCATATTAGCATAGCATATTAGCATATTAACATATTAGCGTATTAGCATATTAGCATATTAGCATATTAGCATAGCATATTAGCATATTAGCATATTAGCATATTAGCATATTAGCATATTAGCATATTAGCATATTAGCATAGCATATTAGCATATTAGCATAGCATATTAGCATAATAGCTTATTAGCATATTAGCATATTAGCATAGCGTGTTAGCATATTAGCATATTAGCATATTAGCATATTAGCATATTAGCATATTAGCATATTAGCATATTAGTATATTAGCATAGCGTGTTAGCATATTAGCATATTAGCATAGCATATTAGCATATTAGTATATTAGCATATTAGCATATTAGCATATTAGCATATTAGCATAGCATATTAGCATATTAGCAATTAGCATATTAGCATAGCGTGTTAGCGTATTAGCATATTAGCATATTAGCATAGCATATTAGCATTTTAGCATATTAGCATATTGGCATATTAGCATAGCATATTAGCATATTAGCATAGCGTGTTAGCGTATTAGCATATTAGCATATTAGCATAGCATATTAGCATATTAGCATAGCATATTAGCATATTAGCATATTAGCATATTAGCATATTAGCATAGCGTGTTAGCATATTAACGTATTAGCATATTAGCATATTAGCATATTAGCATATTAGCATATTAGCATATTAGCATATTAGCATATTAGCATACTAGCATAGTAGCATAGCATATTAGCATAGCAATTAGCATAGCATATTAGCACATTAGCATATTAGCATAGCGTGTTAGCATATTAGCATATTAGCATATTAGCATATTAGCATATTAGCAAATTAGCATATTAGCATATTAGCATATTAGCAAAGCGTGTTAGCATATTAGCATATTAGCATATTAGCATATTAGCATAGCATATTAGCATATTAGCATATTAGCATATTAGCATATTAGCATATTAGCATAGCATATTAGCATATTAGCATATTAGCATATTAGCATATTAGCATATTAGCATAGCATATTAGCATATTAGCATATTAGCATATTAGCATATCAGCATATTAGCATATTAGCATATTAGCATATTAGCATATTAGCATAGCATATTAACATATTAACATATTAGCATATTAGCATATTAGCATAGCATATTAGCATATTAGCATAGTTAGCATAGTTAGCATATTAGCATATTAGCATATTAGCATATTAGCATATTAGCCTAGCGTGTTAGCGTTTTAGCATATTAGCCTAGCGTGTTAGCGTTTTAGCATATTAGCATAGCATATTAGCATATTAGCATATTAGCATATTAGCATAGCATATTAGCATATTAGCATATTAGCATATTAGCATATTAGCATATTAGCATATTAGCATAGCATATTAGCATATTAGTATAGCGTGTTAGCGTATTAGCATATTAGCATATTAGCATAGCATATTAGCATAGCATATTAGCATATTAGCATATTAGCATATTAGCATATTAGCATAGCGTGTTAGCATATTAGCATATTAGCATATTAGCATATTAGCATATTAGCATATTAGTATAGCATATTAGCATATTAGCATATTAGCATATTAGTATATTAGCATAGCATATTAGCATAGCATATTAGCATATTAGCATATTAGCATAGCATATTAGCATATTAGCATATTAGCATATTAGCATATTAGCATATTAGCATAGCATATTAGCATAGCATAGCATATTAGCATATTAGCATATTAGCATATTAGCATAGCGTGTTAGCATATTAGCATATTAGCATATTAGCATAGCATATTAGCATATTAGCATATTAGCATATTAGCATATTAGCATATTAACATAGCATATTAGCATATTAGCGTATTAGCATATTAGCATATTAGCATATTAGCATAGCATATTAGCATAGCATAGTATTAGCATATTAGCATATTAGCATATTAGCATATTAGCATAGTAGCATATAGCATAGTATATTAGCATATTAGCATATTAGCATAGCATATTAGCATATTAGCACATTAGCATATTAGCATATTAGCATATAGCATATTAGCATATTAGCATATTAGCATATTAGCATATTAGCATAGCGTGTTAGCATATTAGCATATTAGCATATTAGCATATTAGCATATTAGCATATTAGCATATTAGCATAGCGTGTTAGCATATTAGCATATTAGCTTATTAGCATATTAGCATAGCGTGTTAGCATATTAGCATATTAGCATATTAGCATATTAGCATAGCGTGTTTGCATATTAGCATATTAGCATACTAGCATATTAGCATAGCGTGTTAGCATATTAGCGTATTAGCATATTAGCATATTAGCATATTAGCATATTAGCATATTAGCATAGCGTGTTAGCATATTAGCATATTAGCATATTAGCATATTAGCATATTAGCATATTAGTATAGCATATTAGCATATTAGCATATTAGCATATTAGTATATTAGCATAGCATATTAGCATAGCATATTAGCATATTAGCATATTAGCATATTAGCATAGCATATTAGCATATTAGCATATTAGCATATTAGCATATTAGCATATTAGCATATTAGCATAGCATATTAGCATAGCATATTAGCATATTAGCATATTAGCATATTAGCATATTAGCATAGCGTGTTAGCATATTAGCATATTAGCATATTAGCATAGCATATTAGCATATTAGCATATTAGCATATTAGCATATTAGCATATTAGCATAGCATATTAGCATATTAGCATATTAGCATATTAGCAATTAGCATATTAGCATATTAGCATAGCATATTAGCATAGCATACTAGCATATTAGCATATTAGCATATTAGCATATTAGCATATTAGCATATTAGCATATTAGCATATTAGCATAGTATATTAGCATATTAGCATATTAGCATAGCATATTAGCATATTAGCACATTAGCATATTAGCATATTAGCATATTAGCATAGCATATTAGCATATTAGCATATTAGCATATTAGCATATTAGCATAGCGTGTTAGCATATTAGCATATTAGCATATTAGCATATTAGCATATTAGCATATTAGCATATTAGCATAGCGTGTTAGCATATTAGCATATTAGCTTATTAGCATATTAGCATAGCGTGTTAGCATATTAGCATATTAGCATATTAGCATATTAGCATAGCGTGTTTGCATATTAGCATATTAGCATACTAGCATATTAGCATAGCGTGTTAGCATATTAGCGTATTAGCATATTAGCATATTAGCATATTAGCATATTAGCATTAGCGTATTAGCAAATTAGCATATTAGCATATTAGCATATTAGCATAGCGTGTTAGCATATTAGCATATTAGCATATTAGCATATTAGCATATTAGCATATTAGCATATTAGCATTGAATATTAGCATATTAGCATATTAGCATATTAGCATATTAGCATATTAGCATATTAGCATATTAGCATAGCGTGTTAGCATATTAGCATATTAACATATTAGCATATTAGCATAGCGTGTTAGCATATTAGCATATTAGCACATTAGCATAGCATATTAGCATATTAACATATTAGCATATTAGCATAATAGCATATTAGCATAGCATGTTAACATATTAGCGTATTAGCGTATTAGCGTATTAGCATATTAGCATATTAGCATATTAGCATATTAGCATAGAATATTAGCATATTAGCATATTAGCATATTAGCATATTAGCATATTAGCATATTAGCATATTAGCATAGCGTGTTAGCATAGCATGTTAGCATATTAGCGTATTAGCATATTGGCATATTAGCATATTAGCATAGCATATTAGCATCTTAGCATAATAGCATATTAGCATAGCGTGTTAGCGTATTAGCGTATTAGCATATTAGCGTATTAGCATATTAGCATAGTATATTAGCATATTAGCATATTAGCATAGCATATTAGCATATTATCATAGCATATTAGCATGTTAGCATAGCATATTAGCATATTAGCATAGCGTGTTAGCATATTAGCATATTAAGCATATTAGCATATTAGCATATTAGCATATTAGCATATTAGCATATTAGCATAGCATATTAGCATATTAGCATATTAGCATATTAGCATATTAGCATAGTGTGAGCATATTAGCATATTAGCATATTAGCATATTAGCATAGCGTGTTAGCATATTAGCATATTAGCATATTAGCATATTAGCATAGCATATTAGCATATTAGCATATTAGCATATTAGCATATTAGCATAGCGTGTTAGCATATTAGCATATTAGCATATTAGCATATTAGCATATTAGCATAGCATATTAGCATATTAGCATATTAGCATATTAGCATATTAGCATATTAGCATATTAGCATAGCATATTAGCATATTAACATATTAGCGTATTAGCATATTAGCATATTAGCATATTAGCATAGCATATTAGCATATTAGCATATTAGCATATTAGCATATTAGCATATTAGCATATTAGCATATTAGCATATTAGCATAGCATATTAGCATATTAGCATAGCATATTAGCATAATAGCTTATTAGCATATTAGCATATTAGCATAGCGTGTTAGCATATTAGCATATTAGCATATTAGCATATTAGCATATTAGCATATTAGCATATTAGCATATTAGCATATTAGTATATTAGCATAGCGTGTTAGCATATTAGCATATTAGCATAGCATATTAGCATATTAGCATATTAGCATATTAGCATATTAGCATATTAGCATATTAGCATAGCATATTAGCATATTAGCATATTAGCATATTAGCATAGCGTGTTAGCGTATTAGCATATTAGCATATTAGCATAGCATATTAGCATTTTAGCATATTAGCATATTGGCATATTAGCATAGCATATTAGCATATTAGCATAGCGTGTTAGCGTATTAGCATATTAGCATATTAGCATAGCATATTAGCATATTAGCATAGCATATTAGCATATTAGCATATTAGCATATTAGCATATTAGCATAGCGTGTTAGCATATTAACGTATTAGCATATTAGCATATTAGCATATTAGCATATTAGCATATTAGCATATTAGCATAGCATACTAGCATAGTAGCATAGCATATTAGCATAGCATATTAGCATAGCATATTAGCACATTAGCATATTAGCATAGCGTGTTAGCATATTAGCATATTAGCATATTAGCATATTAGCATATTAGCAAATTAGCATATTAGCATATTAGCATATTAGCAAAGCGTGTTAGCATATTAGCATATTAGCATATTAGCATATTAGCATAGCATATTAGCATATTAGCATATTAGCATATTAGCATATTAGCATATTAGCATAGCATATTAGCATATTAGCATATTAGCATATTAGCATATTAGCATATTAGCATAGCATATTAGCATATTAGCATATTAGCATATTAGCATATCAGCATATTAGCATATTAGCATATTAGCATATTAGCATATTAGCATATTAGCATATTAGCATATTAGCATAGCATATTAACATATTAACATATTAGCATATTAGCATATTAGCATATTAGCATAGCATATTAGCATATTAGCATATTAGCATATTAGCATATTAGCATATTAGCATATTAGCATATTAGCATATTAGCCTAGCGTGTTAGCGTTTTAGCATATTAGCCTAGCGTGTTAGCGTTTTAGCATATTAGCATAGCATATTAGCATATTAGCATATTAGCATATTAGCATAGCATATTAGCATATTAGCATATTAGCATATTAGCATATTAGCATATTAGCATATTAGCATAGCATATTAGCATATTAGTATAGCGTGTTAGCGTATTAGCATATTAGCATATTAGCATAGCATATTAGCATAGCATATTAGCATATTAGCATATTAGCATATTAGCATATTAGCATAGCATATTAGCATATTAGCATATTAGCATATTAGCATATTAGCATATTAGCATAGCGTGTTAGCATATTAGCATATTAGCATATTAGCATATTAGCATATTAGTATAGCATATTAGCATATTAGCATATTAGCATATTAGTATATTAGCATAGCATATTAGCATAGCATATTAGCATATTAGCATATTAGCATATTAGCATATTAGCATAGCATATTAGCATATTAGCATATTAGCATATTAGCATATTAGCATAGCATATTAGCATAGCATATTAGCATATTAGCATATTAGCATATTAGCATATTAGCATAGCGTGTTAGCGATATTAGCATATTAGCATATTAGCATAGCATATTAGCATATTAGCATATTAGCATATTAGCATATTAGCATATTAGCATAGCATATTAGCATATTAGCATATTAGCATATTAGCATATTAGCATATTAGCATAGCATATTAGCATAGCATATTAGCATATTAGCATATTAGCATATTAGCATATTAGCATATTAGCATATTAGCATATTAGCATAGTATATTAGCATATTAGCATATTAGCATAGCATATTAGCATATTAGCACATTAGCATATTAGCATATTAGCATATTAGCATAGCATATTAGCATATTAGCATATTAGCATAGCGTGAGCATATTAGCATATTAGCATATTAGCATATTAGCATATTAGCATATTAGCATATTAGCATAGCGTGTTAGCATATTAGCATATTAGCATATTAGCATAGCATATTAGCATATTAGCATATTAGCATATTAGCATAGCATATTAGCATATTAGCATATTAGCATATTAGCATATTAGCATATTAGCATAGCATATTAGCATATTAGCATATTAGCATATTAGCATATTAGCATAGCATATTAGCATATTAGCATATTAGCATATTAACATATTAGCATATTAGCATAGCATATTAGCATATTAGCATATTAGCATATTAGCATATTAGCATATTAGCATAGCATATTAGCATATTAGCATATTAGCATATTAGCATATTAGCATAGCATATTAGCATATTAGCATATTAGCATATTAGCATAGCATATTAGCATATTAGCATATCAGCATATTAGCATATTAGCATATTAGCATAGCATATTAGCATATTAGCATAGCGTGTTAGCATATTAGCATATTAGCATATTAGCATAGCATATTAGTATATTACATATTAGCATATTAACATATTAGCATATTAGCATATTAGCATAGCATATTAGCATATTAGCATATTAGCATATTAGTATATAGCATAGCATATTAGCATAGCATATTAGCATAGCATATTAGCATATTAGCATATTAGCATAGCGTGTTAGCATATTAGCATAGCGTGTTAGCATATTAGCGTATTAGCATATTAGCATATTAGTATAGCATATTAGCATATTAGCATATTAGCATATTAGCATATTAGCATATTAGCAGCATATTAGCATATTAGCATAGCATATTAGCATATTAGCATAGCATATTAGCATATTAGCATAGCATATTAGCATAGCATATTAGCATATTAGCATATTAGCATATTAGCATATTAGTAGCATATTAGCATATTAGCATATTAGCATATTAGCATAGCATATTAGCATATTAGCATATTAGCATATTAGCATAGCATATTAGCATATTAGCATATTAGCATATTAGCATATTAGCATAGCATATTAGCATATTAGCATATTAGCATATTAGCATAGGCATATTAGCATATTAGCATATTAGCATGTTAGCATATTAGCATAGCATATTAGCATATTAGCATATTAGCATATTCATAGCATATTAGCATATTAGCATATTAGCATATTAGCATATCAACATATTAGCATATTAGCATATTAGCATATTAGCATAGCATATTAGCATAGCATATTAGCATATTAGCATATTAGCATAGCATATTAGCATATTCGCATATTAGCATATTAACATATTAGCATGTTAGCATAGCATATTAGCATATTAGCATATTAGCATAGCATATTAGCATATTAGCATATTAGCATATTGGCATATTAGCATAGCATATTAGCATATTAGCATATTAGCATATTAGCATAGCGTGTTAGCATATTAGCATATTAGCATAGCATATTAGCATATTAGCATATTAGCATATTAGCATATTAGCATATTAGCATAGCATATTAGCATATTAGCATATTAGCATATTAGCATATTAGCATAGCATATTAGCATATTAGCATATTAGCATAGCGTGTTAGCATATTAGCATATTAGCATATTAACATATAAGCATATTAGCATATTAGTATATTAGCATATTACCATAGCGTGTTAGCATATTAGCATATTAGCATATTAGCATAGCATATTAGCATATTAGCATATTAGCATATTAGCATATTAGCATATTAGCATATTAGCATATTAGCATAGCATATTATCATATTAGCATATTAGCATATTAGCATAGTATATTAGCATATTAGCATATAAGCATATTAGCATAGCATATTAGCATATTAGCATATTAGCATATTAGCATATTAGCATATTAGCATATTAGCATATTAGCATATTAGCATAGCGTGTTAGCATATTAGCATATAAGCATATTAGCATATTAACATATTAGCATATTAGCATATTAGCATAGCATATTAGCATAGCGTGTTAGCATATTAGCGTATTAGCATATTAGCATATTAGCATATTAGCATATTAGCATATTAGCATATTAGCATAGCATATTAGCATATTAGCATATTAGCATATTAGCATATTAGTATATTAGCATAGCATATTAGCATATTAGCACATTAGCATATTAGTATATTAGCATATTAGCATATTAGCATATTAGCATATTAGCATATTAGCATAGCATATTAGCATATTAGCATAGCATATTAGCATATTAGCATAGCATATTAGCATAGCATATTAGCATATTAGCATATTAGCATATTAGCATATTAGCATAGCATATTAGCATATTAGCATATTAGCATATTAGCATATTAGCATATTAGCATATTAGCATATTAGCATAGCATATTAGCATATTAGCATATTAGCATATTAGCATAGCATGTTAGCATATTAGCATATTAGCATATTAACATATTAGCATAGCATATTAGTATATTAACATATTAGCATATTAGCATAGCGTGTTAGCATATTAGCATATTAGCATAGCATAGCGTGTTAGCATATTAGCATATTAGCATATTAGCATATTAGCATATTAGCATAGCATATTAGCATATTAGCATAGCATATTAGCATATTAGCATATTAGCATATTAGCATATTAGCATATTATCATATTAGCATAGCATATTAGCATAGCATATTAGCATATTAGCATATTAGCATATTAGCATAGGATATTAGCATATTAGCATATTAGCATATTAGCATATTAGCATATTAGCATAGCGTGTTAGCGTATTAACATATTAGCATTACATATTAGCATATTAACATATTAGCATATTAGCATATTAGCATAGCATATTAGCATATTAGCATATTAGCATATTAGCATATTAGTATATTAGCATAGCATATTAGCATAGCATATTAGCATATTAGCATATTAGCATATTAGCATAGCATATTAGCATATTATCATAGCATATTAGCATATTAGCATATTAGCATAGCATATTAGCATAGCATATTAGCATATTAGCATATTAGCATATTAGCATAGCGTGTTAGCATATTAGCATATTAGCATATTAGCATAGCATATTAGCATATTAGCATATTAGCATATTAGCATATTAGCATAGCATATTAGCATATTAGCATATTAGCATATTAGCATATTAGCATATTAGCATAGCATATTAGCATAGCATATTAGCATATTAGCATATTAGCATATTAGCATATTAGCATATTAGCATAGTATATTAGCATATTAGCATATTAGCATAGCATATTAGCATATTAGCACATTAGCATATTAGCATATTAGCATATTAGCATAGCATATTAGCATATTAGCATATTAGCATATTAGCATATTAGCATAGCGTGTTAGCATATTAGCATATTAGCATATTAGCATATTAGCATATTAGCATATTAGCATAGCGTGTTAGCATATTAGCATATTAGCATATTAGCATAGCATATTAGCATATTAGCATATTAGCATATTAGCATAGCATATTAGCATATTAGCATATTAGCATATTAGCATATTAGCATAGCATATTAGCATATTAGCATATTAGCATATTAGCATATTAGCATATTAGCATAGCATATTAGCATATTAGCATATTAGCATATTAACATATTAGCATATTAGCATAGCATATTAGCATATTAGCATATTAGCATATTAGCATATTAGCATATTAGCATAGCATATTAGCATATTAGCATATTAGCATATTAGCATATTAGCATATTAGCATATTAGCATATTAGCATAGCATATTAGCATATTAGCATATTAGCATATTAGCATAGCATATTAGCATATTAGCATATCAGCATATTAGCATATTAGCATATTAGCATAGCATATTAGCATATTAGCATAGCGTGTTAGCATATTAGCATATTAGCATATTAGCATAGCATATTAGTATATTAACATATTAGCATATTAACATATTAGCATATTAGCATATTAGCATAGCATATTAGCATATTAGCATATTAGCATATTAGCATATTAGTATATTAGCATAGCATATTAGCATAGCATATTAGCATATTAGCATATTAGCATATTAGCATATTAGCATATTAGCATATTAGCATAGCATATTAGCATATTAGCATATTAGCATATTAGCATAGCGTGTTAGCATATTAGCATATTAGCATATTAGCATATTAGCATATAAGCATATTAGCATATTAGCATATTAGCATATTAGCATAGCGTGTTAGCATATTAGCATATTAGCATATTAGCATAGCATATTAGCATATTAGCATATTAGCATATTAGCATATTAGCATATTAGCATATTAGCATAGCATATTAGCATATTAGCATATTAGCATATAAACATATTAGCATAACGTGTTAGCATATTAGCATATTAGCATATTAGCATATTAGCATATTAGCATATTAGCATATTAGCATAGCATATTAGCATATTAGCATATTAGCATATTAGCATATTAGCATATTAGCATAGCATATTAGCATATTAGCATAGCGTGTTAGCATATTAACATGTTAGCATATTAGCATATTAGCATATTAGCATATTAGCATATTAGCATATTAGCATATTAGCATATTAGCATAGCATATTAGCTTATTAGCATATTAGCATATTAGCATAGCATATTAGCATATTAGCATATTAGCATATTAACATATTAGCATATTAGCATAGCATATTAGCATATTAGCATATTAGTATATTAGCATAGCATATTAGCATATTAGCATATTAGCATATTAGCATATTAGCATATTAGCATAGCATATTAGCATATTAGCATATTAGCATATTAGCATAGCGTGTTAGCATATTAGCATATTAGCATATTAGCATATTAGCATATAAGCATATTAGCATATTAGCATATTAGCATATTAGCATAGCGTGTTAGCATATTAGCATATTAGCATAGCATATTAGCATATTAGCATATTAGCATATTAGCATATTAGCATAGCATATTAGCATATTAGCATATAAGCATATTAGCATATCGTGTTAGCATATTAGCATATTAGCATAGCATATTAGCATAGCATATTAGCATATTAGCATATTAGCATAGCGTGTTAGCATATTAGCATAGCGTGTTAGCATATTAGCGTATTAGCATATTAGCATATTAGCATATTAGCATATTAGCATATTAGTATAGCATATTAGCATATTAGCATATTAGCATATTAGCATATTAGCATATTAGCATATTAGCATATTAGCATAGCATATTAGCATATTAGCATATTAGCATATTAGCATAGCATATTAGCATATTAGCATATTAGCATATTAGCATATTAGCATAGCATATTAGCATATTAGCATATTAGCATATTAGCATAGCATATTAGCATATTAGCATATTAGCATATTAGCATATTAGCATATTAGCATAGCATAGCATATTAGCATATTAGCATATTAGCATATTAGCATATTAGCATAGCATATTAGCATATTAGCATATTAGCATAGCGTGTTAGCATAATAGCATATTAGCATATTAGCATAGCATATTAGCATATTAGCATATTAGCATATTAGCATAGCATATTAGCACATTAGCATATTAGCATATTAGCATATTAGCATAGCATATTAGCATATTAGCATATTAGCATATTAGCATATTAGCATACTAGCATAGTAGCATAGCATATTAGCATAGCATATTAGCATAGCATATTAGCACATTAGCATATTAGCATAGCGTGTTAGCATATTAGCATATTAGCATATTAGCATATTAGCATATTAGCAAATTAGCATATTAGCATATTAGCATATTAGCAAAGCGTGTTAGCATATTAGCATATTAGCATATTAGCATATTAGCATATTAGCATAGCATATTAGCATATTAGCATATTAGCATATTAGCATATTAGCATATTAGCATAGCATATTAGCATATTAGCATATTAGCATATTAGCATATTAGCATATTAGCATAGCATATTAGCATATTAGCATATTAGCATATTAGCATATCAGCATATTAGCATATTAGCATATTAGCATATTAGCATATTAGCATAGCATATTAACATATTAACATATTAGCATATTAGCATATTAGCATAGCATATTAGCATATTAGCATATTAGCATATTAGCATATTAGCATATTAGCATATTAGCCTAGCGTGTTAGCGTTTTAGCATATTAGCCTAGCGTGTTAGCGTTTTAGCATATTAGCATAGCATATTAGCATATTAGCATATTAGCATATTAGCATAGCATATTAGCATATTAGCATATTAGCATATTAGCATATTAGCATATTAGCATAGCATATTAGCATATTAGTATAGCGTGTTAGCGTATTAGCATATTAGCATATTAGCATAGCATATTAGCATAGCATATTAGCATATTAGCATATTAGCATATTAGCATATTAGCATAGCATATTAGCATATTAGCATATTAGCATATTAGCATATTAGCATATTAGCATAGCGTGTTAGCATATTAGCATATTAGCATATTAGCATATTAGCATATTAGCATATTAGTATAGCATATTAGCATATTAGCATATTAGCATATTAGTATATTAGCATAGCATATTAGCATAGCATATTAGCATATTAGCATATTAGCATATTAGCATAGCATATTAGCATATTAGCATATTAGCATATTAGCATATTAGCATATTAGCATAGCATATTAGCATAGCATATTAGCATATTAGCATATTAGCATATTAGCATAGCGTGTTAGCATATTAGCATATTAGCATATTAGCATAGCATATTAGCATATTAGCATATTAGCATATTAGCATATTAGCATATTAGCATAGCATATTAGCATATTAGCATATTAGCATATTAGCATATTAGCATATTAGCATAGCATATTAGCATAGCATATTAGCATATTAGCATATTAGCATATTAGCATATTAGCATATTAGCATATTAGCATATTAGCATAGTATATTAGCATATTAGCATATTAGCATAGCATATTAGCATATTAGCACATTAGCATATTAGCATATTAGCATATTAGCATAGCATATTAGCATATTAGCATATTAGCATATTAGCATATTAGCATAGCGTGTTAGCATATTAGCATATTAGCATATTAGCATATTAGCATATTAGCATATTAGCATAGCATAGCATATTAGCATATTAGCATATTAGCATATTAGCATATTAGCATAGCATATTAGCATATTAGCATATTAGCATATTAATATATTAGCATATTAGCATAGCATATTAGCATATTAGCATATTAGCATATTAGCATATTAGCATATTAGCATATTAGCATAGCATATTAGCATATTAGCATATTAGCATATTAGCATATTAGCATAGCATATTAGCATATTAGCATATTAGCATATTAATATGCTAATATGCTGATATGCTAATATGCTAATATGCTATGCTAATATGCTAATATGCTAATATGCTAATATGCTATGCTAATATGCTAATATGCTATGCTATGCTAATATGCTAATATGCTAATATGCTAATATGCTAATATGCTAATATGCTAATATGCTAACACGCTATGCTAATATGCTAATATGCTAATATGCTAATATGCTAATATGCTAATATGCTAATATGCTATGCTAATATGCTAATATGCTAATATGCTAATGTGCTAATATGCTAATATGCTATGCTAATATGCTAATATGCTAATATGCTAATATGCTAATATGCTAATATGCTAATATGCTATGCTATGCTAATATGCTAATATGCTAATATGCTAATATGCTAATATGCTAATATATGCTATGCATATATTAGCATATTAGCATATTAGCATATTAGCATAGCATATTAGCATATTAGCATATTAGCATATTAGCATAGCATATTAGCATATTAGCATATCAGCATATTAGCATATTAGCATATTAGCATAGCATATTAGCATATTAGCATAGCGTGTTAGCATATTAGCATATTAGCATATTAGCATAGCATATTAGTATATTAACATATTAGCATATTAACATATTAGCATATTAGCATATTAGCATAGCATATTAGCATATTAGCATATTAGCATATTAGCATATTAGCATATTAGCATATTAGCATAGCATATTAGCATATTAGCATATAAACATATTAGCATAACGTGTTAGCATATTAGCATATTAGCATATTAGCATATTAGCATATTAGCATATTAGCATATTAGCATATTAGCATATTAGCATAGCATATTAGCATATTAGCATATTAGCATATTAGCATATTAGCATATTAGCATAGCATATTAGCATATTAGCATAGCGTGTTAGCATATTAACATGTTAGCATATTAGCATATTAGCATATTAGCATATTAGCATATTAGCATATTAGCATATTAGCATATTAGCATAGCATATTAGCTTATTAGCATATTAGCATATTAGCATAGCATATTAGCATATTAGCATATTAACATATTAGCATATTAGCATAGCATATTAGCATATTAGCATATTAGTATATTAGCATAGCATATTAGCATATTAGCATATTAGTATATTAGCATATTAGCATATTAGCATATTAGCATATTAGCATAGCGTGTTAGCATATTAGCATATTAGCATATTAGCATATTAGCATATAAGCATATTAGCATATTAGCCTATTAGCATATTAGCATAGCGTGTTAGCATATTAGCATATTAGCATAGCATATTAGCATATTAGCATATTAGCATATTAGCATATTAGCATAGCATATTAGCATATTAGCATATAAGCATATTAGCATATCGTGTTAGCATATTAGCATATTAGCATAGCATATTAGCATAGCATATTAGCATATTAGCATATTAGCATAGCGTGTTAGCATATTAGCATAGCGTGTTAGCATATTAGCGTATTAGCATATTAGCATATTAGCATATTAGCATATTAGCATATTAGTATAGCATATTAGCATATTAGCATATTAGCATATTAGCATATTAGCATATTAGCATAGCATATTAGCATATTAGCATATTAGCATATTAGCATATTAGCATATTAGCATAGCATATTAGCATATTAGCATATTAGCATATTAGCATATTAGCATAGCATATTAGCATATTAGCATATTAGCATATTAGCATAGCATATTAGCATATTAGCATATTAGCATATTAGCATATTAGCATATTAGCATAGCATATTAGCATATTAGCATATTAGCATATTAGCATAGCATATTAGCATATTAGCATATTATCATATTAGCATATTAGCATAGCATATTAGCATATTAGCATATTAGCATATTAGCATAGCATATTAGCATATTAGCATATTAGCATGTTAGCATATTAGCATAGCATATTAGCATATTAGCATATTAGCATATTAGCATATCAACATATTAGCATATTAGCATAGCATATTAGCATATTAGCATATTAGCATAGCATATTAGCATATTCGCATATTAGCATATTAACATATTAGCATGTTAGCATAGCATATTAGCATATTAGCATATTAGCATAGCATAGCATATTAGCATATTAGCATATTAGCATATTAGCATAGCATATTAGCATATTAGCATATTAGCATATTAGTATATTAGCATAGCATATTAGCATAGCATATTAGCTTAGCATATTAGCATATTAGCATATTAGCATAGCGTGTTAGCATATTAGCATAGCGTGTTAGCATATTAGCGTATTAGCATATTAGCATATTAGCATATTAGCATATTAGTATAGCATATTAGCATATTAGCATATTAGCATATTAGCATATTAGCATATTAGCATAGCATATTAGCATATTAGCATATTAGCATATTAGCATATTAGCATAGCATATTAGCATATTAGCATATTAGCATATTAGCATAGCATATTAGCATATTAGCATATTAGCATATTAGCATAGCATATTAGCATATTAGCATATTAGCATATTAGCATATTAGCATATTAGCATAGCATATTAGCATATTAGCATATTAGCATATTAGCATAGCATATTAGCATATTAGCATATTATCATATTAGCATATTAGCATAGCATATTAGCATATTAGCATATTAGCATATTAGCATAGCATATTAGCATATTAGCATATTAGCATGTTAGCATATTAGCATAGCATATTAGCATATTAGCATATTAGCATATTAGCATATCAACATATTAGCATATTAGCATATTAGCATATTAGCATAGCATATTAGCATAGCATATTAGCATATTAGCATATTAGCATAGCATATTAGCATATTCGCATATTAGCATATTAACATATTAGCATGTTAGCATAGCATATTAGCATATTAGCATATTAGCATAGCATATTAGCATATTAGCATATTAGCATATTGGCATATTAGCATAGCATATTAGCATATTAGCATATTAGCATATTAGCATAGCGTGTTAGCATATTAGCATATTAGCATAGCATATTAGCATATTAGCATATTAGCATATTAGCATATTAGCATATTAGCATAGCATATTAGCATATTAGCATATTAGCATATTAGCATATTAGCATAGCATATTAGCATATTAGCATATTAGCATAGCGTGTTAGCATATTAGCATATTAGCATATTAACATATAAGCATATTAGCATATTAGTATATTAGCATATTACCATAGCGTGTTAGCATATTAGCATATTAGCATATTAGCATAGCATATTAGCATATTAGCATATTAGCATATTAGCATATTAGCATATTAGCATATTAGCATATTAGCATAGCATATTATCATATTAGCATATTAGCATATTAGCATAGTATATTAGCATATTAGCATATAAGCATATTAGCATAGCATATTAGCATATTAGCATATTAGCATATTAGCATATTAGCATATTAGCATATTAGCATATTAGCATATTAGCATAGCGTGTTAGCATATTAGCATATAAGCATATTAGCATATTAACATATTAGCATATTAGCATATTAGCATAGCATATTAGCATAGCGTGTTAGCATATTAGCGTATTAGCATATTAGCATATTAGCATATTAGCATATTAGCATATTAGCATATTAGCATAGCATATTAGCATATTAGCATATTAGCATATTAGCATATTAGTATATTAGCATAGCATATTAGCATATTAGCACATTAGCATATTAGTATATTAGCATATTAGCATATTAGCATATTAGCATATTAGCATATTAGCATAGCATATTAGCATATTAGCATAGCATATTAGCATATTAGCATAGCATATTAGCATAGCATATTAGCATATTAGCATATTAGCATATTAGCATATTAGCATAGCATATTAGCATATTAGCATATTAGCATATTAGCATATTAGCATATTAGCATATTAGCATATTAGCATAGCATATTAGCATATTAGCATATTAGCATATTAGCATAGCATGTTAGCATATTAGCATATTAGCATATTAACATATTAGCATAGCATATTAGTATATTAACATATTAGCATATTAGCATAGCGTGTTAGCATATTAGCATATTAGCATAGCATAGCGTGTTAGCATATTAGCATATTAGCATATTAGCATATTAGCATATTAGCATAGCATATTAGCATATTAGCATAGCATATTAGCATATTAGCATATTAGCATATTAGCATATTAGCATATTATCATATTAGCATAGCATATTAGCATAGCATATTAGCATATTAGCATATTAGCATATTAGCATAGGATATTAGCATATTAGCATATTAGCATATTAGCATATTAGCATATTAGCATAGCGTGTTAGCGTATTAACATATTAGCATTACATATTAGCATATTAACATATTAGCATATTAGCATATTAGCATAGCATATTAGCATATTAGCATATTAGCATATTAGCATATTAGTATATTAGCATAGCATATTAGCATAGCATATTAGCATATTAGCATATTAGCATATTAGCATAGCATATTAGCATATTATCATAGCATATTAGCATATTAGCATATTAGCATAGCATATTAGCATAGCATATTAGCATATTAGCATATTAGCATATTAGCATAGCGTGTTAGCATATTAGCATATTAGCATATTAGCATAGCATATTAGCATATTAGCATATTAGCATATTAGCATATTAGCATAGCATATTAGCATATTAGCATATTAGCATATTAGCATATTAGCATATTAGCATAGCATATTAGCATAGCATATTAGCATATTAGCATATTAGCATATTAGCATATTAGCATATTAGCATAGTATATTAGCATATTAGCATATTAGCATAGCATATTAGCATATTAGCACATTAGCATATTAGCATATTAGCATATTAGCATAGCATATTAGCATATTAGCATATTAGCATATTAGCATATTAGCATAGCGTGTTAGCATATTAGCATATTAGCATATTAGCATATTAGCATATTAGCATATTAGCATAGCGTGTTAGCATATTAGCATATTAGCATATTAGCATAGCATATTAGCATATTAGCATATTAGCATATTAGCATAGCATATTAGCATATTAGCATATTAGCATATTAGCATATTAGCATAGCATATTAGCATATTAGCATATTAGCATATTAGCATATTAGCATATTAGCATAGCATATTAGCATATTAGCATATTAGCATATTAACATATTAGCATATTAGCATAGCATATTAGCATATTAGCATATTAGCATATTAGCATATTAGCATATTAGCATAGCATATTAGCATATTAGCATATTAGCATATTAGCATATTAGCATATTAGCATATTAGCATATTAGCATAGCATATTAGCATATTAGCATATTAGCATATTAGCATAGCATATTAGCATATTAGCATATCAGCATATTAGCATATTAGCATATTAGCATAGCATATTAGCATATTAGCATAGCGTGTTAGCATATTAGCATATTAGCATATTAGCATAGCATATTAGTATATTAACATATTAGCATATTAACATATTAGCATATTAGCATATTAGCATAGCATATTAGCATATTAGCATATTAGCATATTAGCATATTAGTATATTAGCATAGCATATTAGCATAGCATATTAGCATAGCATATTAGCATATTAGCATATTAGCATATTAGCATATTAGCATATTAGCATAGCATATTAGCATATTAGCATATTAGCATATTAGCATAGCGTGTTAGCATATTAGCATATTAGCATATTAGCATATTAGCATATAAGCATATTAGCATATTAGCATATTAGCATATTAGCATAGCGTGTTAGCATATTAGCATATTAGCATATTAGCATAGCATATTAGCATATTAGCATATTAGCATATTAGCATATTAGCATATTAGCATATTAGCATAGCATATTAGCATATTAGCATATTAGCATATAAACATATTAGCATAACGTGTTAGCATATTAGCATATTAGCATATTAGCATATTAGCATATTAGCATATTAGCATATTAGCATAGCATATTAGCATATTAGCATATTAGCATATTAGCATATTAGCATATTAGCATAGCATATTAGCATATTAGCATAGCGTGTTAGCATATTAACATGTTAGCATATTAGCATATTAGCATATTAGCATATTAGCATATTAGCATATTAGCATATTAGCATATTAGCATAGCATATTAGCTTATTAGCATATTAGCATATTAGCATAGCATATTAGCATATTAGCATATTAGCATATTAACATATTAGCATATTAGCATAGCATATTAGCATATTAGCATATTAGTATATTAGCATAGCATATTAGCATATTAGCATATTAGCATATTAGCATATTAGCATATTAGCATAGCATATTAGCATATTAGCATATTAGCATATTAGCATAGCGTGTTAGCATATTAGCATATTAGCATATTAGCATATTAGCATATAAGCATATTAGCATATTAGCATATTAGCATATTAGCATAGCGTGTTAGCATATTAGCATATTAGCATAGCATATTAGCATATTAGCATATTAGCATATTAGCATATTAGCATAGCATATTAGCATATTAGCATATAAGCATATTAGCATATCGTGTTAGCATATTAGCATATTAGCATAGCATATTAGCATAGCATATTAGCATATTAGCATATTAGCATAGCGTGTTAGCATATTAGCATAGCGTGTTAGCATATTAGCGTATTAGCATATTAGCATATTAGCATATTAGCATATTAGCATATTAGTATAGCATATTAGCATATTAGCATATTAGCATATTAGCATATTAGCATATTAGCATATTAGCATATTAGCATAGCATATTAGCATATTAAGCATATTAGCATATTAGCATAGCATATTAGCATATTAGCATATTAGCATATTAGCATATTAGCATAGCATATTAGCATATTAGCATATTAGCATATTAGCATAGCATATTAGCATATTAGCATATTAGCATATTAGCATATTAGCATATTAGCATAGCATAGCATATTAGCATATTAGCATATTAGCATATTAGCATATTAGCATAGCATATTAGCATATTAGCATATTAGCATAGCGTGTTAGCATAATAGCATATTAGCATATTAGCATAGCATATTAGCATATTAGCATATTAGCATATTAGCATAGCATATTAGCACATTAGCATATTAGCATATTAGCATATTAGCATAGCATATTAGCATATTAGCATATTAGCATATTAGCATATTAGCATACTAGCATAGTAGCATAGCATATTAGCATAGCATATTAGCATAGCATATTAGCACATTAGCATATTAGCATAGCGTGTTAGCATATTAGCATATTAGCATATTAGCATATTAGCATATTAGCAAATTAGCATATTAGCATATTAGCATATTAGCAAAGCGTGTTAGCATATTAGCATATTAGCATATTAGCATATTAGCATATTAGCATAGCATATTAGCATATTAGCATATTAGCATATTAGCATATTAGCATATTAGCATAGCATATTAGCATATTAGCATATTAGCATATTAGCATATTAGCATATTAGCATATTAGCATAGCATATTAGCATATTAGCATATTAGCATATTAGCATATCAGCATATTAGCATATTAGCATATTAGCATATTAGCATATTAGCATAGCATATTAACATATTAACATATTAGCATATTAGCATATTAGCATAGCATATTAGCATATTAGCATATTAGCATATTAGCATATTAGCATATTAGCATATTAGCCTAGCGTGTTAGCGTTTTAGCATATTAGCCTAGCGTGTTAGCGTTTTAGCATATTAGCATAGCATATTAGCATATTAGCATATTAGCATATTAGCATAGCATATTAGCATATTAGCATATTAGCATATTAGCATATTAGCATATTAGCATAGCATATTAGCATATTAGTATAGCGTGTTAGCGTATTAGCATATTAGCATATTAGCATAGCATATTAGCATAGCATATTAGCATATTAGCATATTAGCATATTAGCATATTAGCATAGCATATTAGCATATTAGCATATTAGCATATTAGCATATTAGCATATTAGCATAGCGTGTTAGCATATTAGCATATTAGCATATTAGCATATTAGCATATTAGCATATTAGTATAGCATATTAGCATATTAGCATATTAGCATATTAGTATATTAGCATAGCATATTAGCATAGCATATTAGCATATTAGCATATTAGCATATTAGCATAGCATATTAGCATATTAGCATATTAGCATATTAGCATATTAGCATATTAGCATAGCATATTAGCATAGCATATTAGCATATTAGCATATTAGCATATTAGCATAGCGTGTTAGCATATTAGCATATTAGCATATTAGCATAGCATATTAGCATATTAGCATATTAGCATATTAGCATATTAGCATATTAGCATAGCATATTAGCATATTAGCATATTAGCATATTAGCATATTAGCATATTAGCATAGCATATTAGCATAGCATATTAGCATATTAGCATATTAGCATATTAGCATATTAGCATATTAGCATATTAGCATATTAGCATAGTATATTAGCATATTAGCATATTAGCATAGCATATTAGCATATTAGCACATTAGCATATTAGCATATTAGCATATTAGCATAGCATATTAGCATATTAGCATATTAGCATATTAGCATATTAGCATAGCGTGTTAGCATATTAGCATATTAGCATATTAGCATATTAGCATATTAGCATATTAGCATAGCGTGTTAGCATATTAGCATATTAGCATATTAGCATAGCATATTAGCATATTAGCATATTAGCATATTAGCATAGCATATTAGCATATTAGCATATTAGCATATTAGCATATTAGCATAGCATAGCATATTAGCATATTAGCATATTAGCATATTAGCATATTAGCATAGCATATTAGCATATTAGCATATTAGCATATTAATATATTAGCATATTAGCATAGCATATTAGCATATTAGCATATTAGCATATTAGCATATTAGCATATTAGCATATTAGCATAGCATATTAGCATATTAGCATATTAGCATATTAGCATATTAGCATAGCATATTAGCATATTAGCATATTAGCATATTAGCATAGCATATTAGCATATTAGCATATCAGCATATTAGCATATTAGCATATTAGCATAGCATATTAGCATATTAGCATAGCGTGTTAGCATATTAGCATATTAGCATATTAGCATAGCATATTAGTATATTAACATATTAGCATATTAACATATTAGCATATTAGCATATTAGCATAGCATATTAGCATATTAGCATATTAGCATATTAGCATATTAGCATATTAGCATATTAGCATAGCATATTAGCATATTAGCATATAAACATATTAGCATAACGTGTTAGCATATTAGCATATTAGCATATTAGCATATTAGCATATTAGCATATTAGCATATTAGCATATTAGCATATTAGCATAGCATATTAGCATATTAGCATATTAGCATATTAGCATATTAGCATATTAGCATAGCATATTAGCATATTAGCATAGCGTGTTAGCATATTAACATGTTAGCATATTAGCATATTAGCATATTAGCATATTAGCATATTAGCATATTAGCATATTAGCATATTAGCATAGCATATTAGCTTATTAGCATATTAGCATATTAGCATAGCATATTAGCATATTAGCATATTAACATATTAGCATATTAGCATAGCATATTAGCATATTAGCATATTAGTATATTAGCATAGCATATTAGCATATTAGCATATTAGTATATTAGCATATTAGCATATTAGCATATTAGCATATTAGCATAGCGTGTTAGCATATTAGCATATTAGCATATTAGCATATTAGCATATAAGCATATTAGCATATTAGCCTATTAGCATATTAGCATAGCGTGTTAGCATATTAGCATATTAGCATAGCATATTAGCATATTAGCATATTAGCATATTAGCATATTAGCATAGCATATTAGCATATTAGCATATAAGCATATTAGCATATCGTGTTAGCATATTAGCATATTAGCATAGCATATTAGCATAGCATATTAGCATATTAGCATATTAGCATAGCGTGTTAGCATATTAGCATAGCGTGTTAGCATATTAGCGTATTAGCATATTAGCATATTAGCATATTAGCATATTAGCATATTAGTATAGCATATTAGCATATTAGCATATTAGCATATTAGCATATTAGCATATTAGCATAGCATATTAGCATATTAGCATATTAGCATATTAGCATATTAGCATATTAGCATAGCATATTAGCATATTAGCATATTAGCATATTAGCATATTAGCATAGCATATTAGCATATTAGCATATTAGCATATTAGCATAGCATATTAGCATATTAGCATATTAGCATATTAGCATATTAGCATATTAGCATAGCATATTAGCATATTAGCATATTAGCATATTAGCATAGCATATTAGCATATTAGCATATTATCATATTAGCATATTAGCATAGCATATTAGCATATTAGCATATTAGCATATTAGCATAGCATATTAGCATATTAGCATATTAGCATGTTAGCATATTAGCATAGCATATTAGCATATTAGCATATTAGCATATTAGCATATCAACATATTAGCATATTAGCATAGCATATTAGCATATTAGCATATTAGCATAGCATATTAGCATATTCGCATATTAGCATATTAACATATTAGCATGTTAGCATAGCATATTAGCATATTAGCATATTAGCATAGCATATTAGCATATTAGCATATTAGCATATTAGCATAGCATATTAGCATATTAGCATATTAGCATATTAGCATAGCGTGTTAGCATATTAGCATATTAGCATAGCATATTAGCATATTAGCATATTAGCATATTAGCATAGCATATTAGCATATTATTAGATATTAGCATATTAGCATAGCGTGTTAGCATATTAGCATATTAGCATATTAACATATAAGCATATTAGCATATTAGTATATTAGCATATTACCATAGCGTGTTAGCATATTAGCATATTAGCATATTAGCATAGCATATTAGCATATTAGCATATTAGCATATTAGCATATTAGCATATTAGCATATTAGCATATTAGCATAGCATATTAGCATATTAGCATATTAGCATATTAGCATATTAGCATATTAGCATATTAGCAAATTAGCATATTAGCATATTAGCATATTAGCAAAGCGTGTTAGCATATTAGCATATTAGCATATTAGCATATTAGCATAGCATATTAGCATATTAGCATATTAGCATATTAGCATATTAGCATATTAGCATAGCATATTAGCATATTAGCATATTAGCATATTAGCATATTAGCATATTAGCATAGCATATTAGCATATTAGCATATTAGCATATTAGCATATCAGCATATTAGCATATTAGCATATTAGCATATTAGCATATTAGCATAGCATATTAACATATTAACATATTAGCATATTAGCATATTAGCATAGCATATTAGCATATTAGCATATTAGCATATTAGCATATTAGCATATTAGCATATTAGCATATTAGCATATTAGCCTAGCGTGTTAGCGTTTTAGCATATTAGCCTAGCGTGTTAGCGTTTTAGCATATTAGCATAGCATATTAGCATATTAGCATATTAGCATATTAGCATAGCATATTAGCATATTAGCATATTAGCATATTAGCATATTAGCATATTAGCATATTAGCATAGCATATTAGCATATTAGTATAGCGTGTTAGCGTATTAGCATATTAGCATATTAGCATAGCATATTAGCATAGCATATTAGCATATTAGCATATTAGCATATTAGCATATTAGCATAGCATATTAGCATATTAGCATATTAGCATATTAGCATATTAGCATATTAGCATAGCGTGTTAGCATATTAGCATATTAGCATATTAGCATATTAGCATATTAGCATATTAGTATAGCATATTAGCATATTAGCATATTAGCATATTAGTATATTAGCATAGCATATTAGCATAGCATATTAGCATATTAGCATATTAGCATATTAGCATAGCATATTAGCATATTAGCATATTAGCATATTAGCATATTAGCATAGCATATTAGCATAGCATATTAGCATATTAGCATATTAGCATATTAGCATATTAGCATAGCGTGTTAGCATATTAGCATATTAGCATATTAGCATAGCATATTAGCATATTAGCATATTAGCATATTAGCATATTAGCATATTAGCATAGCATATTAGCATATTAGCATATTAGCATATTAGCATATTAGCATATTAGCATAGCATATTAGCATAGCATATTAGCATATTAGCATATTAGCATATTAGCATATTAGCATATTAGCATATTAGCATATTAGCATAGTATATTAGCATATTAGCATATTAGCATAGCATATTAGCATATTAGCACATTAGCATATTAGCATATTAGCATATTAGCATAGCATATTAGCATATTAGCATATTAGCATATTAGCATATTAGCATAGCGTGTTAGCATATTAGCATATTAGCATATTAGCATATTAGCATATTAGCATATTAGCATATTAGCATAGCGTGTTAGCATATTAGCATATTAGCATATTAGCATAGCATATTAGCATATTAGCATATTAGCATATTAGCATAGCATATTAGCATATTAGCATATTAGCATATTAGCATATTAGCATAGCATATTAGCATATTAGCATATTAGCATATTAGCATATTAGCATATTAGCATATAGCATAGCATATTAGCATATTAGCATATTAGCATATTAACATATTAGCATATTAGCATAGCATATTAGCATATTAGCATATTAGCATATTAGCATATTAGCATATTAGCATAGCAATATAGCATATTAGCATATTAGCATATTAGCATATTAGCATATTAGCATAGCATATTAGCATATTAGCATATTAGCATATTAGCATAGCATATTAGCATATTAGCATATCAGCATATTAGCATATTAGCATATTAGCATAGCATATTAGCATATTAGCATAGCGTGTTAGCATATTAGCATATTAGCATATTAGCATAGCATTATTAGTATATTAACATATTAGCATATTAACATATTAGCATATTAGCATATTAGCATAGCATATTAGCATATTAGCATATTAGCATATTAGCATATAGTATATAGCATAGCATATTAGCATAGCATATTAGCATAGCATATTAGCATATTAGCATATTAGCATATTAGCATATTAGCATATTAGCATAGCATATTAGCATATTAGCATATTAGCATATTAGCATAGCGTGTTAGCATATTAGCATATTAGCATATTAGCATATTAGCATATAAGCATATTAGCATATTAGCATATTAGCATATTAGCATAGCGTGTTAGCATATTAGCAAATTAGCATATTAGCATATTAGCATAGCATATTAGCATATTAGCATAGCATATTAGCATATTAGCATATTAGCATATTAGCATATTAGCATAGCATATTAGCATATTAGCATATAAACATATTAGCATAACGTGTTAGCATATTAGCATATTAGCATATTAGCATATTAGCATATTAGCATATTAGCATATTAGCATATTAGCATAGCATATTAGCATATTAGCATATTAGCATATTAGCATATTAGCATATTAGCATATTAGCATAGCATATTAGCATATTAGCATAGCGTGTTAGCATATTAACATGTTAGCATATTAGCATATTAGCATATTAGCATATTAGCATATTAGCATATTAGCATAGCATATTAGCTTATTAGCATATTAGCATATTAGCATAGCATATTAGCATATTAGCATATTAACATATTAGCATATTAGCATAGCATATTAGCATATTAGCATATTAGTATATTAGCATAGCATATTAGCATATTAGCATATTAGCATATTAGCATATTAGCATAGCATATTAGCATAGCATATTAGCATATTAGCATATTAGCATAGCGTGTTAGCATATTAGCATAGCGTGTTAGCATATTAGCGTATTAGCATATTAGCATATTAGCATATTAGCATATTAGCATATTAGCATAGCATATTAGCATATTAGCATATTAGCATATTAGCATATTAGCATATTAGCATAGCATATTAGCATATTAGCATATTAGCATATTAGCATAGCATATTAGCATATTAGCATATTATCATATTAGCATATTAGCATAGCATATTAGCATATTAGCATATTAGCATATTAGCATAGCATATTAGCATATTAGCATATTAGCATATTAGCATGTTAGCATATTAGCATAGCATATTAGCATATTAGCATATTAGCATATTAGCATATCAACATATTAGCATATTAGCATATTAGCATATTAGCATAGCATATTAGCATAGCATATTAGCATATTAGCATATTAGCATAGCATATTAGCATATTCGCATATTAGCATATTAACATATTAGCATGTTAGCATAGCATATTAGCATATTAGCATATTAGCATAGCATAGCATATTAGCATATTAGCATATTAGCATATTAGCATAGCATATTAGCATATTAGCATATTAGCATATTAGCATAGCGTGTTAGCATATTAGCATATTAGCATAGCATATTAGCATATTAGCATATTAGCATATTAGCATATTAGCATAGCATATTAGCATATTAGCATATTAGCATATTAGCATATTAGCATAGCATATTAGCATATTAGCATATTAGCATAGCGTGTTAGCATATTAGCATATTAGCATATTAACATATAAGCATATTAGCATATTAGTATATTAGCATATTACCATAGCGTGTTAGCATATTAGCATATTAGCATATTAGCATAGCATATTAGCATATTAGCATATTAGCATATTAGCATATTAGCATATTAGCATATTAGCATAGCATATTAGCATATTAGTATAGCGTGTTAGCGTATTAGCATATTAGCATATTAGCATAGCATATTAGCATAGCATATTAGCATATTAGCATATTAGCATATTAGCATATTAGCATAGCATATTAGCATATTAGCATATTAGCATATTAGCATATTAGCATATTAGCATAGCGTGTTAGCATATTAGCATATTAGCATATTAGCATATTAGCATATTAGCATATTAGTATAGCATATTAGCATATTAGCATATTAGCATATTAGTATATTAGCATAGCATATTAGCATAGCATATTAGCATATTAGCATATTAGCATATTAGCATAGCATATTAGCATATTAGCATATTAGCATATTAGCATATTAGCATAGCTATTAGCATAGCATATTAGCATATTAGCATATTAGCATATTAGCATATTAGCATAGCGTGTTAGCATATTAGCATATTAGCATATTAGCATAGCATATTAGCATATTAGCATATTAGCATATTAGCATATTAGCATATTAGCATAGCATATTAGCATATTAGCATATTAGCATATTAGCATATTAGCATATTAGCATATTAGCATAGCATATTAGCATAGCATATTAGCATATTAGCATATTAGCATATTAGCATATTAGCATATTAGCATATTAGCATATTAGCATAGTATATTAGCATATTAGCATATTAGCATAGCATATTAGCATATTAGCACATTAGCATATTAGCATATTAGCATATTAGCATAGCATATTAGCATATTAGCATATTAGCATATTAGCATATTAGCATAGCGTGTTAGCATATTAGCATATTAGCATATTAGCATATTAGCATATTAGCATATTAGCATATTAGCATAGCGTGTTAGCATATTAGCATATTAGCATATTAGCATAGCATATTAGCATATTAGCATATTAGCATATTAGCATAGCATATTAGCATATTAGCATATTAGCATATTAGCATATTAGCATAGCATATTAGCATATTAGCATATTAGCATATTAGCATAGCATATTAGCATATTAGCATATTAGCATATTAACATATTAGCATATTAGCATAGCATATTAGCATATTAGCATATTAGCATATTAGCATATTAGCATATTAGCATAGCATATTAGCATATTAGCATATTAGCATATTAGCATATTAGCATATTAGCATAGCATATTAGCATATTAGCATATTAGCATATTAGCATAGCATATTAGCATATTAGCATATCAGCATATTAGCATATTAGCATATTAGCATAGCATATTAGCATATTAGCATAGCGTGTTAGCATATTAGCATATTAGCATATTAGCATAGCATATTAGTATATTAACATATTAGCATATTAACATATTAGCATATTAGCATATTAGCATAGCATATTAGCATATTAGCATATTAGCATATTAGCATATTAGTATATTAGCATAGCATATTAGCATAGCATATTAGCATAGCATATTAGCATATTAGCATATTAGCATATTAGCATATTAGCATATTAGCATAGCATATTAGCATATTAGCATATTAGCATATTAGCATAGCGTGTTAGCATATTAGCATATTAGCATATTAGCATAATAGCATATAAGCATATTAGCATATTAGCATATTAGCATATTAGCATAGCGTGTTAGCATATTAGCAAATTAGCATATTAGCATATTAGCATAGCATATTAGCATATTAGCATAGCATATTAGCATATTAGCATATTAGCATATTAGCATATTAGCATAGCATATTAGCATATTAGCATATAAACATATTAGCATAACGTGTTAGCATATTAGCATATTAGCATATTAGCATATTAGCATATTAGCATATTAGCATATTAGCATATTAGCATAGCATATTAGCATATTAGCATATTAGCATATTAGCATATTAGCATATTAGCATATTAGCATAGCATATTAGCATATTAGCATAGCGTGTTAGCATATTAACATGTTAGCATATTAGCATATTAGCATATTAGCATATTAGCATATTAGCATATTAGCATATTAGCATATTAGCATAGCATATTAGCTTATTAGCATATTAGCATATTAGCATAGCATATTAGCATATTAGCATATTAACATATTAGCATATTAGCATAGCATATTAGCATATTAGCATATTAGTATATTAGCATAGCATATTAGCATATTAGCATATTAGCATATTAGCATATTAGCATATTAGCATAGCATATTAGCATATTAGCATATTAGCATATTAGCATAGCGTGTTAGCATATTAGCATATTAGCATATTAGCATATTAGCATATAAGCATATTAGCATATTAGCCTATTAGCATATTAGCATAGCGTGTTAGCATATTAGCATATTAGCATAGCATATTAGCATATTAGCATATTAGCATATTAGCATATTAGCATAGCATATTAGCATATTAGCATATAAGCATATTAGCATATCGTGTTAGCATATTAGCATATTAGCATAGCATATTAGCATAGCATATTAGCATATTAGCATATTAGCATAGCGTGTTAGCATATTAGCATAGCGTGTTAGCATATTAGCGTATTAGCATATTAGCATATTAGCATATTAGCATATTAGTATAGCATATTAGCATATTAGCATATTAGCATATTAGCATATTAGCATATTAGCATAGCATATTAGCATATTAGCATATTAGCATATTAGCATATTAGCATAGCATATTAGCATATTAGCATATTAGCATATTAGCATAGCATATTAGCATATTAGCATATTAGCATATTAGCATATTAGCATAGCATATTAGCATATTAGCATATTAGCATATTAGCATATTAGCATATTAGCATAGCATATTAGCATATTAGCATATTAGCATATTAGCATAGCATATTAGCATATTAGCATATTATCATATTAGCATATTAGCATAGCATATTAGCATATTAGCATATTAGCATATTAGCATAGCATATTAGCATATTAGCATATTAGCATGTTAGCATATTAGCATAGCATATTAGCATATTAGCATATTAGCATATTAGCATATCAACATAGCATATTAGCATATTAGCATATTAGCATAGCATATTAGCATAGCATATTAGCATATTAGCATATTAGCATAGCATATTAGCATATTCGCATATTAGCATATTAACATATTAGCATGTTAGCATAGCATATTAGCATATTAGCATATTAGCATAGCATATTAGCATATTAGCATATTAGCATATTGGCATATTAGCATAGCATATTAGCATATTAGCATATTAGCATATTAGCATAGCGTGTTAGCATAGCATATTAGCATAGCATATTAGCATATTAGCATATTAGCATATTAGCATAGCATATTAGCATATTAGCATATTAGCATATTAGCATATTAGCATAGCATATTAGCATATTAGCATATTAGCATAGCGTGTTAGCATATTAGCATATTAGCATATTAACATATAAGCATATTAGCATATTAGTATATTAGCATATTACCATAGCGTGTTAGCATATTAGCATATTAGCATATTAGCATAGCATATTAGCATATTAGCATATTAGCATATTAGCATAGCATATTAGCATATTAGCATATTAGCATAGCATATTAGCATATTAGCATATTAGCATATTAGCATATTAGCATATTAGCATATTAGCATAGCATATTAGCATATTAGCATAGCGTGTTAGCATATTAGCATATTAGCATATTAGCATAGCATATTAGTATATTAACATATTAGCATATTAACATATTAGCATATTAACATATTAGCATATTAGCATATTAGCATAGCATATTAGCATATTAGCATATTAGCATATTAGTATATTAGCATAGCATATTAGCATATTAGCATATTAGCATAGCATATTAGCATATTAGCATATTAGCATATTAGCATATTAGCATATTAGCATAGCATATTAGCATATTAGCATATTAGCATATTAGCATAGCGTGTTAGCATATTAGCATATTAGCATATTAGCATATTAGCATATAAGCATATAAGCATATTAGCATATTAGCATATTAGCATATTAGCATATTAGCATAGCATATTAGCATATTAGCATATTAGCATATTAGCATAGCATATTAGCATATTAGCATATTAGCATATTAGCATATTAGCATATTAGCATATTAGCATATTAGCATAGCATATTAGCATATTAGCATATTGGCATATTAGCATATTAGCATAGCATATTAGCATATTAGCATATTAGCATAGCGTGTTAGCATAATAGCATATTAGCATATTAGCATAGCATATTAACATATTAGCATATTAGTATATTAGCATAGCATATTAGCATATTAGCATATTAGCATATTAGCATAGCATATTAGCATATTAGCATATTAGCATATTAGCATATTAGCATAGCATATTAGCATATTAGCATATTAGCATGTTAGCATATTAGCATAGCATATTAGCATATTAGCATATTAGCATATTAGCATATCAACATATTAGCATATTAGCATATTAGCATATTAGCATAGCATATTAGCATATTAGCATATTAGCATATTAGCATAGCGTGTTAGCATATTAGCATATTAGCATATTAGCATAGCATATTAGCATAGCATATTAGCATATTAGCATAGCATATTAGCATATTAGCATATTAGCATATTAGCATATTAGCATAGCATATTAGCATATTAGCATATTAGCATATTAGCATAGCGTGTTAGCATATTAGCATATTAGCATATTAGCATATTAGCATATTAACATATAAGCATATTAGCATATTAGCATATTAGCATATTAGCATATTAGTATAGCGTGTTAGCATATTAGCATATTAGCATATTAGCATAGCATATTAGCATATTAGCATATTAGCATATTAGCATATTAGCATATTAGCATATTAGCATAGCATATTAGCATATTAGCATATTAGCATATTAACATAGTATATTAGCATATTAGCATATAAGCATATTAGCATAGCGTGTTAGCATATTAGCATATTAGCATATTAGCATATTAGCATATTAGCATATTAGCATATTAGCATATTAGCATAGCGTGTTAGCATATTAGCATATTAGCATATTAGCATATTAGCATATTAGCATATTAGCATATTAGCATATTAGCATAGCGTGTTAGCATATTAGCATATAAGCATATTAGCATAACATATTAGCATATTAGCATATTAGCATATTAGCATAGCATATTAGCATAGCGTGTTAGCATATTAGCGTATTAGCATATTAGCATATTAGCATATTAGCATATTAGCATATTAGCATATTAGCATAGCATATTAGCATATTAGCATATTAGTATATTAGCATATTAGCATATTAGCATATTAGCATAGCATATTAGCATATTAGCACATTAGCATATTAGTATATTAGCATATTAGCATATTAGCATATTAGCATAGCATATTAGCATATTAGCATAGCATATTAGCATATTAGCATATTAGCATATTAGCATATTAGCATATTAGCATAGCATATTAGCATATTAGCATAGCATATTAGCATAGCATATTAGCATATTAGCATATTAGCATATTAGCATATTAGCATATTAGCATAGTAGCATAGCATGTTAGCATATTAGCATATTAGCATATTAGCATAGCATATTAGCATATTAACATATTAGCATATTAGCATAGCGTGTTAGCATATTAGCATATTAGCATAGCATAGCGTGTTAGCATATTAGCATATTAGCATATTAGCATATTAGCATAGCATATTAGCATATTAGCATATTAGCATATTAGCATATTAGCATATTAGCATATTAGCATATTAGCATATTAGCATAGCATATTAGCATATTAGCATATTAGCATATTAGCATAGGATATTAGCATATTAGCATATTAGCATATTAGCATATTAGCATATTAGCATAGCGTGTTAGCGTATTAACATATTAGCATTACATATTAGCATATTAACATATTAGCATATTAGCATATTAGCATAGCATATTAGCATATTAGCATATTAGCATATTAGCATATTAGCATATTAGCATATTGGCATAGCATATTACCATATTAGCATATTAGCATATTAGCATATTAGCATATTAGCATATTAGCATATTAGCATATTAGCATAGCGTGTTAGCATATTAGCGTATTAGCATATTAGCGTATTAGCATATTAGTATATTAGCATATTAGCATATTAGCATATTAGCATAGCATATTAGCATATTATCATAGCATATTAGCATGTTAGCATAGCATATTAGCATATTAGCATAGCGTGTTAGCATATTAGCATATTAGCATATTAGCATATTAGCATATTAGCATATTAGCATATTAGCATATTAGCATATTAGCATAGCATATTAGCATATTAGCATATTAGCATATTAGCATATTAGCATATTAGCATATTAGCATATTAGCATAGCGTGTTAGCATATTAGCATATTAGCATATTAGCATATTAGCATAGCATATTAGCATATTAGCATATTAGCATATTAGCATATTAGCATAGCGTGTTAGCATATTAGCATATTAGCATATTAGCATATTAGCATATTAGCATAGCATATTAGCATATTAGCATATTAGCATATTAGCATATTAGCATATTAGCATATTAGCATAGCATATTAGCATATTAACATATTAGCGTATTAGCATATTAGCATATTAGCATATTAGCATAGCATATTAGCATATTAGCATATTAGCATATTAGCATATTAGCATATTAGCATATTAGCATATTAGCATATTAGCATAGCATATTAGCATATTAGCATAGCATATTAGCATAATAGCTTATTAGCATATTAGCATATTAGCATAGCGTGTTAGCATATTAGCATATTAGCATATTAGCATATTAGCATATTAGCATATTAGCATATTAGCATATTAGTATATTAGCATAGCGTGTTAGCATATTAGCATATTAGCATAGCATATTAGCATATTAGTATATTAGCATATTAGCATATTAGCATATTAGCATATTAGCATAGCATATTAGCATATTAGCATATTAGCATATTAGCATAGCGTGTTAGCGTATTAGCATATTAGCATATTAGCATAGCATATTAGCATTTTAGCATATTAGCATATTGGCATATTAGCATAGCATATTAGCATATTAGCATAGCGTGTTAGCGTATTAGCATATTAGCATATTAGCATAGCATATTAGCATATTAGCATAGCATATTAGCATATTAGCATATTAGCATATTAGCATATTAGCATAGCGTGTTAGCATATTAACGTATTAGCATATTAGCATATTAGCATATTAGCATATTAGCATATTAGCATATTAGCATATTAGCATATTAGCATACTAGCATAGTAGCATAGCATATTAGCATAGCATATTAGCATAGCATATTAGCACATTAGCATATTAGCATAGCGTGTTAGCATATTAGCATATTAGCATATTAGCATATTAGCATATTAGCAAATTAGCATATTAGCATATTAGCATATTAGCAAAGCGTGTTAGCATATTAGCATATTAGCATATTAGCATATTAGCATAGCATATTAGCATATTAGCATATTAGCATATTAGCATATTAGCATATTAGCATAGCATATTAGCATATTAGCATATTAGCATATTAGCATATTAGCATATTAGCATAGCATATTAGCATATTAGCATATTAGCATATTAGCATATCAGCATATTAGCATATTAGCATATTAGCATATTAGCATATTAGCATAGCATATTAACATATTAACATATTAGCATATTAGCATATTAGCATAGCATATTAGCATATTAGCATATTAGCATATTAGCATATTAGCATATTAGCATATTAGCATATTAGCCTAGCGTGTTAGCGTTTTAGCATATTAGCCTAGCGTGTTAGCGTTTTAGCATATTAGCATAGCATATTAGCATATTAGCATATTAGCATATTAGCATAGCATATTAGCATATTAGCATATTAGCATATTAGCATATTAGCATATTAGCATATTAGCATAGCATATTAGCATATTAGTATAGCGTGTTAGCGTATTAGCATATTAGCATATTAGCATAGCATATTAGCATAGCATATTAGCATATTAGCATATTAGCATATTAGCATATTAGCATAGCATATTAGCATATTAGCATATTAGCATATTAGCATATTAGCATATTAGCATATTAGCATAGCGTGTTAGCATATTAGCATATTAGCATATTAGCATATTAGCATATTAGCATATTAGTATAGCATATTAGCATATTAGCATATTAGCATATTAGTATATTAGCATAGCATATTAGCATAGCATATTAGCATATTAGCATATTAGCATATTAGCATAGCATATTAGCATATTAGCATATTAGCATATTAGCATATTAGCATATTAGCATAGCATATTAGCATAGCATATTAGCATATTAGCATATTAGCATATTAGCATATTAGCATAGCGTGTTAGCATATTAGCATATTAGCATATTAGCATAGCATATTAGCATATTAGCATATTAGCATATTAGCATATTAGCATATTAGCATAGCATATTAGCATATTAGCATATTAGCATATTAGCATATTAGCATATTAGCATAGCATATTAGCATAGCATATTAGCATATTAGCATATTAGCATATTAGCATATTAGCATATTAGCATATTAGCATATTAGCATAGTATATTAGCATATTAGCATATTAGCATAGCATATTAGCATATTAGCACATTAGCATATTAGCATATTAGCATATTAGCATAGCATATTAGCATATTAGCATATTAGCATATTAGCATATTAGCATAGCGTGTTAGCATATTAGCATATTAGCATATTAGCATATTAGCATATTAGCATATTAGCATATTAGCATATTAGCATATTAGCATAGCGTGTTAGCATATTAGCATATTAGCTTATTAGCATATTAGCATAGCGTGTTAGCATATTAGCATATTAGCATATTAGCATATTAGCATAGCGTGTTTGCATATTAGCATATTAGCATACTAGCATATTAGCATAGCGTGTTAGCATATTAGCGTATTAGCATATTAGCATATTAGCATATTAGCATATTAGCATATTAGCATAGCGTGTTAGCATATTAGCATATTAGCATATTAGCATATTAGCATATTAGCATATTAGTATAGCATATTAGCATATTAGCATATTAGCATATTAGTATATTAGCATAGCATATTAGCATAGCATATTAGCATATTAGCATATTAGCATATTAGCATAGCATATTAGCATATTAGCATATTAGCATATTAGCATATTAGCATATTAGCATAGCATATTAGCATAGCATATTAGCATATTAGCATATTAGCATATTAGCATATTAGCATAGCGTGTTAGCATATTAGCATATTAGCATATTAGCATAGCATATTAGCATATTAGCATATTAGCATATTAGCATATTAGCATATTAGCATAGCATATTAGCATATTAGCATATTAGCATATTAGCATATTAGCATATTAGCATATTAGCATAGCATATTAGCATAGCATACTAGCATATTAGCATATTAGCATATTAGCATATTAGCATATTAGCATATTAGCATAGTATATTAGCATATTAGCATATTAGCATAGCATATTAGCATATTAGCACATTAGCATATTAGCATATTAGCATATTAGCATAGCATATTAGCATATTAGCATATTAGCATATTAGCATATTAGCATAGCGTGTTAGCATATTAGCATATTAGCATATTAGCATATTAGCATATTAGCATATTAGCATATTAGCATAGCGTGTTAGCATATTAGCATATTAGCTTATTAGCATATTAGCATAGCGTGTTAGCATATTAGCATATTAGCATATTAGCATATTAGCATAGCGTGTTTGCATATTAGCATATTAGCATACTAGCATATTAGCATAGCGTGTTAGCATATTAGCGTATTAGCATATTAGCATATTAGCATATTAGCATATTAGCATATTAGCATAGCGTATTAGCAAATTAGCATATTAGCATATTAGCATATTAGCATAGCGTGTTAGCATATTAGCATATTAGCATATTAGCATATTAGCATATTAGCATATTAGCATTGAATATTAGCATATTAGCATATTAGCATATTAGCATATTAGCATATTAGCATATTAGCATAGCGTGTTAGCATATTAGCATATTAACATATTAGCATATTAGCATAGCGTGTTAGCATATTAGCATATTAGCACATTAGCATAGCATATTAGCATATTAACATATTAGCATATTAGCATAATAGCATATTAGCATAGCATGTTAACATATTAGCGTATTAGCGTATTAGCGTATTAGCATATTAGCATATTAGCATATTAGCATATTAGCATAGAATATTAGCATATTAGCATATTAGCATATTAGCATATTAGCATATTAGCATATTAGCATAGCGTGTTAGCATAGCATGTTAGCATATTAGCGTATTAGCATATTGGCATATTAGCATATTAGCATAGCATATTAGCATCTTAGCATAATAGCATATTAGCATAGCGTGTTAGCGTATTAGCGTATTAGCATATTAGCGTATTAGCATATTAGCATAGTATATTAGCATATTAGCATATTAGCATAGCATATTAGCATATTATCATAGCATATTAGCATGTTAGCATAGCATATTAGCATATTAGCATAGCGTGTTAGCATATTAGCATATTAGCATATTAGCATATTAGCATATTAGCATATTAGCATATTAGCATATTAGCATAGCATATTAGCATATTAGCATATTAGCATATTAGCATATTAGCATAGTGTGAGCATATTAGCATATTAGCATATTAGCATATTAGCATAGCGTGTTAGCATATTAGCATATTAGCATATTAGCATATTAGCATAGCATATTAGCATATTAGCATATTAGCATATTAGCATATTAGCATATTAGCATAGCGTGTTAGCATATTAGCATATTAGCATATTAGCATATTAGCATATTAGCATAGCATATTAGCATATTAGCATATTAGCATATTAGCATATTAGCATATTAGCATATTAGCATAGCATATTAGCATATTAACATATTAGCGTATTAGCATATTAGCATATTAGCATATTAGCATAGCATATTAGCATATTAGCATATTAGCATATTAGCATATTAGCATATTAGCATATTAGCATATTAGCATATTAGCATAGCATATTAGCATATTAGCATAGCATATTAGCATAATAGCTTATTAGCATATTAGCATATTAGCATAGCGTGTTAGCATATTAGCATATTAGCATATTAGCATATTAGCATATTAGCATATTAGCATATTAGCATATTAGCATATTAGCATATTAGTATATTAGCATAGCGTGTTAGCATATTAGCATATTAGCATAGCATATTAGCATATTAGCATATTAGCATATTAGCATATTAGCATATTAGCATATTAGCATAGCATATTAGCATATTAGCATATTAGCATATTAGCATAGCGTGTTAGCGTATTAGCATATTAGCATATTAGCATAGCATATTAGCATTTTAGCATATTAGCATATTGGCATATTAGCATAGCATATTAGCATATTAGCATAGCGTGTTAGCGTATTAGCATATTAGCATATTAGCATAGCATATTAGCATATTAGCATAGCATATTAGCATATTAGCATATTAGCATATTAGCATATTAGCATAGCGTGTTAGCATATTAACGTATTAGCATATTAGCATATTAGCATATTAGCATATTAGCATATTAGCATATTAGCATATTAGCATACTAGCATAGTAGCATAGCATATTAGCATAGCATATTAGCATAGCATATTAGCACATTAGCATATTAGCATAGCGTGTTAGCATATTAGCATATTAGCATATTAGCATATTAGCATATTAGCAAATTAGCATATTAGCATATTAGCATATTAGCAAAGCGTGTTAGCATATTAGCATATTAGCATATTAGCATATTAGCATAGCATATTAGCATATTAGCATATTAGCATATTAGCATATTAGCATATTAGCATAGCATATTAGCATATTAGCATATTAGCATATTAGCATATTAGCATATTAGCATAGCATATTAGCATATTAGCATATTAGCATATTAGCATATCAGCATATTAGCATATTAGCATATTAGCATATTAGCATATTAGCATATTAGCATATTAGCATATTAGCATAGCATATTAAC
>NW_026043163.1:0-52903 GCF_023856365.1 Brienomyrus brachyistius | reverse complement strand
CCACCAGCAGCCCCGAAATACCACACCGTAAGGCCGTATGTTAGGATGCTCTCTATGGCAGAGCGGGTAGGAGGCCACCAGCAGCCCGCATACCAGACCGTAAGGCAGCATGTTAGGATGCTCTCTATGGCAGAGCAGTTGAAGGTCCCGATCAAGAAATCCAACAAGTTTCCCAATAAGCCAGTAACCCCGCTTCATAGAACAGGCCACAGGACTGGTTTTGGTGAGATAGTCCGAGTAGTAGGTAGAAATCAGGATGGAGACTGAGTGTGGGTCTAACAGGTGAGCAGATGTAGGACAGAATGTAGAGCCCTCTGGTGGAGTGCCTGTGCATGACTGAATGTATGGTTTGGGTCTGATGGTCTGAATAGTTGGTAGAAATAGGCACCTTCCTACCTGATGTGGTAGGTCTAGATAAGGGGTCACCAACATGGTGCCCCAAGGATGCCCCCAATGACCACATGAGTTGCCCGTGGACCTGTTCTATAAAATAGCACAACTCACCAGCGAACATCATCTAAAATTTTATTTTGTCCTGTTTCTAATCTATCACATTTGCATTTATATAGATTTGAAATTGAATATAAAAAAGCATTTAAAACATGTTTATCATGCATGAAGTTTAGACATGTTTAGGAGGGCGTTTAAAACTGATATCAAACTTCGTATGGCTCAGTACCCGTGAAGTAGCTCTCCGTTTTAAAAAGGTTGGTGACCCCTGGTCTAGATCTTGCAAGTTTGTTTGTACTGGCTGTGTGAACATACTGTAGCACTGTTAAGAATATGCAACACAGCCTGAGTTGGGGATCTGCTGTATGCATCAGTAATATAATGCTTTGTCCTTTTCTAGGCTGTTCATTAAGACATAAAGCCTGAAAGTTTTCTGAATGGCATTAATGAAATTGAGCACTGCCCCCACCTGCTGGCCAATTTATTAAAACATTGAAATCGCTGTCTGCACAGGCTGACGTGTCATTTAAGTCTGATAATTTTCTATGAGTCAACGGCAAGAAAATGACAAGAAGTTAAAAACATGGAGTTAGATGAAGGAGAAAAGATTACAAATTTGAAGATTATGAAATCAGGACATGTCAGCTAAGTCAGCCAAGGTGGGTCTTAAACATATGGACGGAAGTATGAGCGCTAAACTTAAACGGGTTCACTTGTAACCGCTGCCACCAAATTTCGTTAAATTGCTGGGGAGGTCCAGATACATGAGACAGGAATAGAAGGATTATTCTTTATTAATATACAGACGAGGGTTACAACCCTCCCTAGGGCAATAGAAGGGGATACCTGCCACGGGACATTCTAAAACGCTTAATGTGAAAATGCGTAACGCAACTTAATGTATTAAAACAGTCACCACAAATCACCAAATTTCTCGCGAATGTATCTGGCCATAAAGACTTACCTGACAAGAAATCAAAACCGAAATGCTAGGAATATGGACTTTAAGCCTTTTCTTTATGGGCGTCAATGGAGGGGAAAACGCTTGACGTAAGATGAAGTCCATATTCCTAGCATTTCGGTTTTGATTTCTTCCCTGGCATGGGTGACGGGTACACCACGTTCCCAAAGCCACGTTAGCCTCGAGCGAACTGCCCGGAGAAACCGCTCACACCAGCGCTGCAACCCGATCTCCTCCCCTTTTAAACACACATTTCTATGGCGTTAAATTAGTGCCAAAAGTCGTGCGCATAAAAACAGAAAATCCATGCTCTCTACGCGCTCGCGATTGCACAGCACTCACTCACTCGCTCGCCGTTAAATTAGGGCCAAAAGTCGAACCACGCGCGTGCGTGTGCTCGAGTGCTGAAAACCCATCCCCTCTACGCGCTCGCGTCTGCACAGCACTCGCTCGCTCGAATTTCCCGCTTCGTCTTACCGTATATAAAAGAATGGGCCAATGTACGGTAAATTGCATTGTGAATAAAATTTCTTAATACAACATCACAAAGCCAATTTAATAAATTCAAATCCTGGGAAGAACGCTCCTCAGATATTAGTTCTCGGGTTAGTGTTAGCAGACTATAGGCGAAACCACCTTAAGTGCTATCTGTTAATGTTTATTAAATTAGCATTAAAATGGAGAGGTTTATAATATCTTTTGTCCTTGTAGCTGCTAAATACACTCATTATTAAAGCCATAAAGTTGTCTGCCTACTACATTGGAATCTCCACTGAGTAAGTGTTTTTGATGGATTTTATTTAACTTTATTATACTCTGGTCCTTAGATCTAATGTCATACTTCTTCACTTATATTGTTTGTGAAAAGGTTTACCACGGTCAAACAGAGCAGCCACTACATCATCATACATGAACAAGCACCTCACAAAACAAAAACATTTCATTTTCATAATTAAAACTTTTGAATGGTAGGCCTAGTGTGTGGATCAGAGACAAGATCTTGACACCTCATTAACTATAATTTGTTCTGTGAACAGCTCAGATACCACCTTCTCGAAAGTCTTCTGCATAAAATAGAAATAGGATTCAGCGCGACTCCACTAAATTTGGATTACCTGGAGTTCCTTTGTCATCAGGAGCTGTATCTTCTGCAGGCCCTGTCTAATCACATTGAAGTACCTCCTGCTATCACCCTGGCTTTGCAAGAGCTCTTTGACCTTGTGAGGGCACATCTGGAACGTCCAGCCCCATGTGTCACACAGGAAGTCGCTGCCACCAATAGACGACCCAAGATTTTGATTGAAGAACAATGTTTGAAAGAAATGCTCCATACTCAACTTCCTGTGCCTTGCATAGCCACACTGATGGGTGTTTCAAGAAGAACAATCTTAAGAAGAATAAAAGAGTATGAGCTCTGTGTTAGGGAACTTGACAATTTGGTTTCTTCTGTCAAGAATGATCTACCAAATGCAGGCTACAGGATAGTCAATGCAGGCTGCAGTCAATGGGCTACAGGGTTCGGTGGAGAAGAGTTGCAGCCTCCATGCATAGGGTTGATTCCATGCGCATCATATAAAGGTTGTCAAGTCTTGGCTGTGTTGTACGCAGAATGTACCAGGGCCTTTGTCTCTAGTACACGTGGACACAAACCACAAGTTGATCCGGTTTGTATTACCAGCAAATTTATTTGGAGTAAACCCTGGGTGGATTGGTGTGAGGTGGTGGTGGGGCTTTGGAGAAGATTTCCTGCCGATCAACACTAGCAACTTATATCTATCTGTCATGGAGGTCTCGGGACTCACAGATATTCAGAGACATGTGGATAGTTTACCAGTGGTTTTCAGCAGGAAATAGTTATTACTACAAATTGTCACCCCCCCCCCCCCGCCCCCCACAGAAACTGGATCTGGCTATAGTGGGAAAATCTTTTTTTTTTTTTATTTGTGAGAACTTGAAAGCAAAACAAAACTTGGAAAAAATATATGCTCATTCACCAATTTTCTAATCTGGGGTCTAAAGTGGTCAGGCTTGCAAGTGTATTTGGTTATTTGTCTATCCTAGCCTGTTGCAGTGTATATTTCCTGTATATTTTGCATGTAAAAAATGTTGTTTGTTATGTCAGTGCTTAATATTATCATGTAGTCTTCATGAACTTTCTTCATCTTGGCCAGGGACTGCATTTGAAAAGTAGCCACTTGACTAAAATTGGCACATTTTCAGAAATGCCAGCAACAATACTGATAATGAACACCCCTCTAACTGACTCTCAGTTGGTTTAGAAAAAAGACTTTTAAGAGAAAAGAAAGCCTTCCTTTGGTTTTGCATTTTTCTCTTTTTTGTTGGCTGTGCACAATATATTAGAAGAATACCTTACAATTATATTAGTTAAGAAATAACAGATTGCGTATATACAATATTAAGGTGATAACAACAACCCTCACTGTCTCTAGGTGCTGCTTCAGACAGGGCATTCTGCAGCAGGGACACCACCCGTCGTGCAGCATCCAGCAAATCTCCCTATCACAACAGCCCACATAACAGAATAACATTAGTGTATGATTCAGTAGGGCTAGTCCAGGTCTGGAAAGTAGTTGGGCCAGATTTTTAAACCAAGAAATTTAGCTGGGCCAGACATTTTCAGCGGCCCAGTAAGCAACAGGTAATGGCATTTTAAACAAACACAAATCAAGGTACATTATTTTAAAAAACTACAACTGAACAGAATCTGAGAGCAATATTTTTTTTCACTTCTGAAATGAGAAAAATATTTTGGTCGTATCTGACCTAGACGCATCCCAAAGAAAAAAAATGCCTATTAGATGGTAAACAGACATAAAGAAAAAGGGAAAAATCGTCTATAATCATCATCCGCTTATACTGTGGTGATCCATTTCACCCACACAGGCATGATCACCATTAGCGGTTTCCACATTATTGTCGAGGTGACTATTCACTTTACCTCTGCTTTCTCCGACATCTTCCTGATTCTGCCGCCAACAAGGGGCTCATAGGGTGGAGACTGAGGGTGTTAAACAGACCAATCTTTTGTCACTGAATGCAACAAATAATGTATTTATCTGTCAAAAGTCCAGCACCAGGAAAAGCAACAGAGTGACAGTAGAAACTGTAATAATAATGGAAGTGCGCCGCCCTACAGGGAAGGAGGAGTGATGGGAGTCCCGGTGGTGGCTAAGCGCGCGTGGGGAGAGGCGTCGTACTGTGAGGCTTCATGAACTTCCGATGGGGCAGTGCTGTCATACAGCGGGGAGCCTGAGAGGGGCACTGTGGCCGGGTGCGAGAGCCCTGGGTAATGAGTTGTAGAGCTGCGCAGTGTCACGATCGGGTACAAGCAGGCAGGCGATCGTGCGGGCAAGGCGTGCAAGGAGCAAGCGGACAGGCAAAAACGGGAGTTTAATTAGGAAGCGCGGACGGGGAAACATCTCACGCATACAAACATCAATGACAGACACTGGACTCAGGTAAGACACGGACTGAAATACACAGGACTGAGCAAATTAACTAGATACAGCTGGGTACAAATCGGGAGAAAACACGTGGGTAATCAGGGGGCGTGGCACACAGGAGGAGCGGACGAGCCGGGCATGACACGCAGGAACTGAGAGCCCAAGCTGTTGGACATTCCACTGGACTAGGAGACTGGGGTGAGTGAGGAGGAGCTCATTGACCACAAACTGGGATACTGGCTGTGTGTGAGCAATGGGGTGGAGATTAAGGAAAGACGTTAAATCAGCATGCAGTGTTGCCTGGAAACAACAACAAATATACTAGTGTCACTGTACTAAAACAATATCAAAATAATGCCTATTTTTTATTCATTTTACTTGTAGAGTGCAAAGTACAAAGGAAAACAAAGAGTAACTATGGCGAAATAAATCAAAGCATGTCCCAGAATGATGGGCCTGAATGGATCAGGACAGAAGAAGGCGAAAGTCCTGTTAACGAGGTGAGACGATGCAGACACAGGCCAGGATGTGGGTATAGGCGAGAACAAGAGGGAAGACGGGGGCCCGAGACTCAGCATGGGGACAGGTGGGGGAGGGGAGGCACGGGCTCACCTGGAGCTGCTCCCGGAGGTGCCGCTATGACTCATGGGTAACATGCCGGAATGGGACGGCACCTGTAGGCTGGACCAGTTGTCATGGGAGGGCAACATGGACAGACAGGTAGACGAGCTGTCTGAATAAGCAGCTGCAAGTATAAAACAATAAATGAAGCAGGTATGTGGTGGGCAGTGTTACAGCGTCCTTAATATGGTCAATACAGAAAAGGCATGTTATCATGTTATGTATATACTGCCTCCAGTTACTTAATGCCTAACTTTAATACATTGATTGATTTGTTCACTGCTGCAGCCTGTGTCAACTTTCCTTTCAGACAGATGTAAAGTCCATTCTGTTTTTGTTCTGTGTAGTTTTTTTTGAACAGCATATGGCTGAATTCTGTTAAACCTCAGACTGAAGAAAATTGTGTTAATTGAAAAGCAAATATCAAAAACTCAGTCTGCAGGAATGTTTTTCTAAATATTTCTGTGGACTTTTGGAAATTTCACGAAATTCCATTGCTCCATTACATAAACACTGAGTGAGATTTCATTCCCATTACTGCAACGTATGAAGAGGATTATGACTTATTACTTTAGGTTATCGGACTGAGTGAGTTTTGGAAATTTGCTCTTCGATAACTGAAGCAGTGCTGTGAATGCAGAGGTTATATGCGTCGCATATCAACAGAACTGTATGTTTATGTCTTGTCTTAATTATTTTGATTAAATGTCTAACTATTCCCAATATGTGTGAACATACTTGGCCAAATAAAGCTGATTCTGATTCAGTCAGAGGGTAATCGTCGGTGTGCTGTACTATCGTGGTGACCCACACAGAGAGCTTAGGACCATGATTTCAGTGTGTGCTTGTGTGAGGGGACAGGCAGGGCGGCGGCTCACTGGGTGATGCACTCCTGTGGGTATAGGGGCTGGGATAGGGGGCGGAGCAGTTACTCCTCAAGGAGGAGTAACAGTCACAGCCGTGGGGGGAGGAGAGGGAGAGGGTGCTCCCAAACTGGGGGTGTGGGTTTGATGAAGAGCAGAGAGACCCTGAGCCTGGGATGAACCAGCTGCCTACTGAAACGAAAGCGGATAAAGACAGAAACTAGAACCTCAAACTAAACAACACAAACAACAATATCAAGTTATATTCAATCATTAAACCGTTATATATTTAATCTAAACAATAGTAATAAATATCGTTCCGATTCAAAATATCATTTACGGGTGAATCTTATGACTTGCATTGGGAAACAGGAAACGGGCCAAGCTGCAGGGCCAGTTCAAAGGCATAGTGCGAGGCGCCCAGAAAGGGGGCGAGGTCTGGGCGGAGTCAGCTAAAGAAGAAAAAGGCCTGACCTTTTTCTGGATGCTGTGGACTGTGTTTGTGTGTGAGCTGCAGCTGCATGTTCCTTACATTTTTTTTATTAACACCAGCACCGTGAGGTTTGGCCTGGACTGGGTCCTGTCCTGCATGGTTGAAGACATGTTGACTGATGGTCAGCCCGTGTTCTGTTGGATCCCACAGAAAGGAAATGGGAATCCCGTTTGGATCGGATGCTGACAGTTGAAAAAAAACTCATGTCTGTGTGTTATGAAAGAATATCAATAAATGTTTCCGAAAGGGGATGACTCATTTGGTAATTATTTACGGCTTATGTTATGGCTGAGAAATTTACAGTCTTTACTAAAGTCTGACTTCTTTCGAGTCACCTTTAATATAGATTGGACACTCTCTATGCTATGTACAATACTTATATAGATGGTACATGTTTACTTGCTTGCACAGATGGTTGATTAGGTAATTAGTGTAAGTGTGTGTGTGTGTGTGTGTGTGTCCAATCGCATGTATGTCCAAGGTCCATAGTAAGTAATATACACTGATCAAGAGATGCCTGAAAGTGGATGAAAGAGGACATTAGTGGGTGTATCACTTAGTGTAACGGGTGCAGGAAAATGAGCAGGACTGCAAGCCATATAATGACCCACTGTCCTTATCTAGCTCTTAATACAGTATGCATACAGTGATGTATCTACAATGGACAGCTACTATAAGCAGATAGCACAGTACAGGTGCTTAATCTGTATGCTATTTCCATCCATCCATTGTCCAAACCGCTTATCCTACTGGGTCACAGGGGGTCCGGAGTCTATCCCGGAATCAATGGGCACGAGGCAGGGAAGAACCCAGGATGGGGGGCCAGCCCATCACAGCTCACACTCACACACCATTCACTCACACATGCACACCTACGGTAAATTTAGCTACTCCAATTAGCCTCAGCATGTTTTTGGACTGTGGGGGGAAACCGGAGGAAACTAGCAGCTTTGTGTGGTAATTGTTTGTATTAAAAATACATTGGATCAAGTCAAATTATTTTTATGAAGAATTAACATCTAAAAGCTGCTAGTAGACCGTGGGAAAATAATTTTTCTATTTTCTTGCTGCCATCTCGTGGCCAAAAGTAGGTATTGCAATTTCCATCATATGTAAGAGGGCCTGCCCATCAGAGTAATGTACATCCTGTGACATGTATTGACTATCAAGACAAACTGAAACACGGTGTATTAGGCTGTCAATGAGTACTGGACTAGGGTGAAAAACTGCCTGATAATCTACCTATTAACTAGAAGAGTACAAACTGGAGACGGATCCCCTAATACAGAGGGATTAACGTCTGTGCCACATCCAGAACCATTCAGTGTAGGAGTCTGGTGGTTCTACTGGATACTGACAAGTACCCAGCCCCTTTGTTCCCTCTGATAATCATCAGTCCTCCTCTGAATGCCTTCACCACTCTATTCCTGAATAGGTACACATTTAAATATGCTAGCAAGATCAAGGTATTGGGATAACTGTTAGGTTCGCTGTTCAGAGAGTTGCAGTGAAAACCATCATACACAGTGGCCCTTTCTGGATAAGATTACCTCCCTCTGATCTAACAGGTCAAGATCAAAGCAAGGTGCATTGCAATGTCTGACACCCAGCACACTACAGCATATAAAATACAGGTATCCATCGCCTTCCGCATTTGGAACCAGGACCACTTGTTGCAAGTCAATTTGGGCGTATCTCAAGTTATACGAGAGAGGCAAGACATTAAGGACAGTATACACAGTACTGAAATAATAATGTACATATTAAACCACAGCACTTAATAAACAGATACTGCACTTACATTTCACAAAAAAAAAATAAAGCACAGATTGCACTAAGAAATCAAAAGATGCATGTGCTAGCAAACAGTGGGAGCTGAGGAAGAAGCAGTGGTGAAATACTTTATTGTACAGTACAGTAAGTTTCTTTTTATAGAATGAAATAGCATACAGGGGGCGGCATGGTGGTGCAGTGGTTAGCACTGTTGCCTCACACCTCTGGGACCCGGGTTCGAGTCTCTGCCTGGGTCACATGGGTGTGGAGTTTGCATGTTCTCCCCGTGTCGTCGTGGGGTTTCCTCCGGGTACTCCGGTTTCCCCCCACAGTCCAAAAACATGCTGAGGCTAATTGGAGTTGCTGAATTGCCCGTAGGTGTGCATGTGTGAGTGAATGGTGTGTGAGTGTGAGCTGTGATGGGCTGGCCCCCCATCCTGGGTTCTTCCCTGCCTCGTGCCCATTGATTCCGGGATAGACTCCGGACCCCCTGTGACCCAGTAGGATAAGCGGTTTGGACAATGGATGGATGGATGGATGCTGAGGCTAACTGGAGTTACTAAATTGCCCGTAGGTATGCATGTATGAGTGAATAGTGTGTGAGTGTGCCCTGTGATGGGCTGGCTCCCCATCCTGGGTTGTTCCCTGCCTCGTGCCCATTGCTTCCGGGATAGGCTCCAGACCCCCCACGACCCAGTAGGATAAGCGGTTTGGACAATGGATGGATGGATGGAAATAGCATACAGATCTTATAAGCACCTGTACTGTGCTATCTGCTCATAGTAGCTGTCCATTGTAGATACATCACTGTATGCATACTGTATTAAGAGCTAGACAAGGGTCATTATATGGCTTGCAGTCCTGCTCATTTTCCTGCACGCGTTACACTAAGTGATACACCCACTAATGTCCTCTTTTATCCACTTTCGGGCATCTCTTGATCAGTGTATATTATTTACTATGGACCTTGGACATACATGCGATTGAACACACACACACACTTACACTAATTACCTAATCATCCATCTGTGCAAGCAGGTAAACATTTACCATCTATGTAAGTATTGCACATTGCATAGAGAGTGTCCAATCTATATTAAAGGTGACTCAAAAGAAGTCAGACTTCAGTAAAGACTGTAAATTGGCAGCCATAACATAAGCCGTAAATAATTACCAAATGAGTCATCCCCTTTCGGAAACATTTATTGATATTCTTTCATAACACACAGACATGAGTTTTTTTTCAACTGTCAGCATCCTTCTCGATTGTCAGAAGCTCTGCGCTAGAGGGAGGTTTACTGGTCTTATACTCTTCTGGCACCTTGTGTGATTCCTGACTTGGGACATCAGTTTGGCTCCTTCTGTATGTGGTTTACATTGTATTTGTTCTTTAAAGTTGCCCCTTCAGAATTAGACAGTGTAACCAGCTTGCCACATATTGCCTGGATGACATAAGGTCCGGTAAAATCCGGTTCCGTTCTTCCTCCTTTCCGTCCCCGCTTCCTCATGTTGAACAGAAGCGCCTCATCTCCAACATGATAAACTGTGTTTTGGTACCTCTTTTGTATTCGTTTACCACATGCCTGCTTCTGTTTTTCCTGTTACTAGGAGATGTTTTCAGCTGTTGTTGCTTATTGTCTCAACTACTTTATTTTTTTCATCAAAAAACGTGCCGTAGCTTTTCTCATCGGGAAGAATAATTGTGGAAAGCTGAAGTGGAAAAACATTCATAGCAAATTATTATTATTCACAGATCATTATAAAGAGTCATTTTCTAAAAGCATTAAGAACAATGTAATTTGCTGTTTCAAGATATGTTTTTAAATAACTACTTGTCAGTCATAAGAAACTCTTCAACACACATGATCCGATCTTGCCACAAATCATTTTTAATCTCACTTTTGTTGCCAGCAGTTCAGACATTAATGGCTGTGTGTTGAGTTATTTTGAGGGGACATCAAATTTACACCATTATACAAGCTGTACACTGATTACTTTACATTCTATCAGAGTTTCATATCTTTAACGTTGTCCCTTGAAAAGATATAATAAAATATTTACAAAAATGTGTGGGGTGTACTCACTTTTGTGAGATACTGTATATTAAGGGATTGATTGTCAATAATATCAGTAATTCCTGATGTAATGTTAAAAGAATAGAGCCTGTCTCACACAGTTCTAAAACAACCTCAAAAACAGACTTACCATTTTATGTCATCATTCGTTTTCTCATCCAGGCCATTGGTTTGGGGATGATATGCAGCAGTGATCAACGGCAGAACAGGGGCTCTGAACGCAGTATGGATTAAAAAGGAATTAACCATCTCTCTCAATATAAAATTAGGATCATTTATTCTCTACAGAGGCCCCCATAGAATAGTGCATCCATCCCCTCACTCATGTTTAGACAGACGTAAGGCAACAGGCCAATGACATTCAGAACAGCAACAACATCAACAATTGTACAGCTAGTTTTAAAATTTAATAAAAAAGACAAACCAATTAGGTAATATTAATGAAATTATTAAAATGTGCAGATTAATAGTCAGAAATAATTTGCGATTTTAAGAGCGGAAAGGATACATTAAAACTCAATTACATTTATCCCTTAATAATAAAAAAAAGGTTTTTGAATTTTACATCATGATAAATGAGAACTATATGTGATTACTAATTACTGTTGACTAATTTCCTGTCTGGACGTTTCCCTCCTCATTGTTAAAAGTCATTATATGTCTGGGTGCCAGTCAGTGGAAGCACACAGACATGTTGGCCAGCTGTCATATTCATTCAGCACCAGCCCATCAAGTAGAGAATTCAGCACCACGGACAGTGACCTGTGTTACAATGACATCAGGTCATTGGCTCTAAATATTTTTCTAGAAATAACTAAATGGCTCTATTGTAGAAATTTCCAGCCAGAGTCTTGTGGTGCGTTCGTTTTTCTCTCGGAACTTGGAAATTCCAAATTGGGTGACATCACATCCAACAATCTCCCGTTCAAGCTAGCACAACTCGGAACAAACATGGCTGCCTCCATGAATACGCTGCTGTGTTGTTGCTTTATATTTTAGCAGTTATGGAGTAAGATTATTATTTCAGACAAATAAACAAGAAACAGGAACTAGTCAAACCACATTAAAAGCTTTATAAAGTATTTTAGTACATTCATAGCGATATTCTTTTTTCGAGATCAAACAAACTACAAACAAACCAAAAACACTAACAAGTCTGGTAAAAATCTGATATTGCATGTTAGGATACTGTTTACGGTCACAATATGGTATTCTCTAAATCGAACACGTGCAATTACATTAATAATTACTAATAATTATAAATAATAATAATAATAAATGGGCGGTATGGTCGTGCACTGGTTAGCACTGTTGCCTCACACCTCTGGGACCCAGGTTCAAATCTCCGCCTGGGTCACATGTGTGTGGAGTTTGCATGTTCTCCCCATGTCGTCGTGGGGTTTCCTCCGGGTACTCCGGTTCCCCCCCACAGTCCAAAAACATGCTGAGGCTAATTGGACTTGCTAAATTGCCCGTAGGAATGCATGTGAGAGTGCATGGTGTGTGTGAGTGTGCCCTGCGATGGGCTGGCCCCCCATCCTGGGTTGTTCCCAGCCTCGTGCCCATTGCTTCCGGGATAGGCTCCGGACCCCCCGTGACCCAGTAGGATAAGCAGTTTGGAAAATGGATGGATGGGATAATAATAAATTTAACAAAATAAACATTTTTAAGGATTTGTAAAATAGAATTAATGTTGAGTGTGTAAGCCGCCATGTTGAAATTACGTCACAGGGGCAACTCGGACAAGAAGATTCTGTCAGACATTAACGTCATAAAAGAGGCGTTTCTAATGGGAAGTGATGTTTTTCGTGACGTTTTTGTCCGAGTTGGAGTGAAATAATCAAACGCAGCATGTGTTCCTATTTGAAGAGAATATTCTATTTTTATTCTAAGGAACTACAGAAAATCAGCTCTGCATGTGATCTCCCCTTTACTGCTCGAGCAGGGCACACGCACATCAACAAGTGTCAAGGCAGCAAGTGCATGCAAACAACTTCTCAGGACGGTTACAGTATAGGACCTTCAGAAAGAGCCAGACTGCGGCGTCATTCAGAGATTCCATTGTCTAAGGCTTGCACTAAAACATTACAGCATATTTAAACAAAGTAGCATGGCACCTGTGTCAGAATCCCTCCCTGCCTTGTTCTGTTCTCTCTTTGTTGTCCCCATTTAGCCAGCACATGTCACTGGCCATCCTGACTCCTCTTTTGATTGTGGGTTTTAAGGATATCAGTGGGTCTGTGTTTTCATAATTGTCCCCCAGGCCACCATGCTGCTCAGCCCTTGATTCCAACTACAGTTGCAATCAGGTGGTTCTCAATCTACTAGGACTGTATAACAGGATTGGCCACCTGTTCTACCTTTACTCGTTCAGCCGCATTCATGAGTCTGGCCTATAGGTTATTCAAATTTTGTCCTGCCAAATTTACCGGACAGGAGGTGGACACTGCAAATGAATGTGTGAATACTCCAATACCTACATCTTTACAAGTTACCTGAAGTGGTTTGGTAAATGATTGTGAGGTTGGAAGTCCTTCTTGATGTCTGTTTGCAGCTCATCCACCAGCAACTGCACGAGTTGTCGCTCCCAGAGGGAATCCCACTCTCGGTCCGCTGGAGGGTCCATCTCACTGTAGCTGGAGTATGTTTCCATCAGTCACTTGGCGTGGGGCTCACAGAATTTACCAGGCTCCTGTTTAATCTGACGCACCTTAGTCCAGTCCATGCATCTGGGGAACTTCTCTGAAAATCTCTGGCAGATTCTTTGCAGCTATACTTGATATTGGGTACTTGCCGCAACTAAGTAATGGGTTGTTGAATCAAAGTCCCGTTCCATGTCAAAAATAACCCCATTTTAGGGTTTTGTTAAACAACTGGTCTAATTTGGATGCAGAGGTTCTGCACGGAAGGCCCAGTCTCTGAAGGGCTGTGGCATAGCGAGGCCTGTTCTGCCTGGAATCCGGCAGGTCACTGGCAACATCCCCCAACTCCTTCATCTATAAGGTCGGGAAACCAGAACGTTTACTCCCCCTTATGGATAAGGACATACCAACGTTGGGGCAACTCCTGCTGCCTGAGTCTTCAACCAAGTCCAAAACAAAAGTATACAATGTTAGGAAGGGTAATTCAATGGTATGAGACTGAAACTAGAAACTGTAAATCGGATGGAGTTAAATAGCAATACTGTGGAAGAGGCATGGGAATTTTTTAAAAGCACATTGTTGCAAGTGCAAAAGAACTTCATACCCGTTTCCAGAAAAACTAAATCTAGGAAACTGCAACCAAGCTGGTGTCATGACCTGCTTGTACGATCCTCGTGTGTGCCACGCCCCCTCATTAACCATGTGTGCTGCCCCGATTGTAACCAGCTGTTTTCTGTCAGTTTGAGTAGTCCTGTGTATTTAGTCCACATTCAAGTCTGTTTCCCCAGTCCTGTCATTGAAATCTCTCGCTGTTGGTACCTGTTTTCATCAATAAACCCTCATTCCCGACTCTCCGTTTCCCGGATCCTTGATTCCTCGCTTCCTGCCTGTTCGTCCAGCACGCGATGTCACAGGTGGTTTACTACGAAAATTAAGAATAAAGTCAGGAGCAAAAGGGCTTTCTTCCACAAATGGAAATTAACTAATGATTTCAAAATAAAGCAGGAGTATCTAAGTCTACAGGTTTAGTTAATAACAGTTATAAGGATGACGTTAAAAGTTTCTTCCAATATTTTAACTCCGAAAGAGCTCTAAAAGCTGAAAATCACTCATTTGCAGGATAGTAAGGGCCTTATAATTGAAAATGAAATTGATATAAATGAGTTTAATGATTATTTTACAATGGCTGTTCACAGTAGAATAGCTTACCACCATTTAGTACAAATACAACGATGTCTATGACCAATATATGTATAACTGAGGCTGATGTGGTACAAAGCCTAGCTAAGCTCAAAATAAATAAATCGCAAGGCCCTGATGGCATCTTATCTATAGTTTTAAAAGAGATGAGGGGTATTATTAGCCAACCTTTAACTTTACTATTCCAGAAATCATTATCTGCTGGTGTGGTATCTTCTGATTGATGTTAGATCATGTCTCATGTCCAGAGAGGCTACAACAGGATCTGGATTTAATTAGCGACTGGGCTCATACGTGGCAGATGAAATTTAACATAGATAAATATAAGGTAATCCATGCAGGGAGCAGAAATATAGTAAATATAGTAAAGTACAGATATTTTATGGGTTTCACTGAAATAAAGGTAGCTGATTATGAGAAAGATCTCGGTGTGTATGTTGATACTTCCATGTCCCACTCTTGCCAGTGTGGGGAAGCATTAAAAAAAGGCAAAAGGATGTTGGATTAAACTCCACACACCTAGAGATGTAAGTCAAGAGAAGTGATGCTACGATTATATAATTCCTTGGTAAGATCCCACCTAGAATACTGTGTGCAGGTTTGGTCACCATACCTTCAGAAGGACATTGCTGCCTTGGAAAAGGTGCAACGTAGGATGACTAGAATGATTCCTGCACTTAGAGGAATGTCTTATGAGGAGAGGTTCGCTGAGCTGAATCTGTTTAGCCTCAAGCAAAGGAGACTATGGGGGGACATGATCCAGGTATATAAGATTCTAACAGGTCGGGATGCTGTTCAGCCAAATGACCATTTCAATATTAATTTAAAATACTAGAACTCGTGGCCATAGTGGAAATTAGCTGGAGAACATTTAAAAATGAATCTGAGGAAGCACTTCAATTCAATTCAATTTTATTTATATAGCGCTTTTAACGACATGCATTGTCACAAAGCACTTTACATTTAACCGGCCAGAACCCCACCAAGCAAGCCTGAGGCGACAGTGGCAAGGAAACTCCCTCTAGCAGGAAGAAACCTTGAGTGGAACCTAGACTCAGAAGGGGACCCCATCCTCCTCTGGGCGACCAAGGAGCATGAAACTGCATTTACATTGACATTCATTAGAGTTCATATAGTTATAAAGTCCCAGTTGGTTTCATGTAGTTATATCCAGGAGTCCAGGTGCGGGTTCACACGGTGTAGTCGGCTCGGTATCAGCTCGAAAAAGAGAAGATGGAGAAGAGTTATTGCCCTACACCTAACCGGCAGGACTAAAGCAACTATGACAGCCTGCCTAAAAGAGTGACCTGGAAGGAAGCACAGGCATGAGGGTTTACAGAGGTTTTGGCGTCAAGCCACCTCCCATCCACAGCTTAAGTGATCGGCGAGAGTGGCAGGACGACAGCACCAATCCCCCCTTTCCCCTTCAATCTCAAATAACTATGAACCTCCAGATTTCCCATTCACCTTAGAAAAGAAGATTTAACTATCCAAAAGACTGGCGAAAGAGGTACATCTTAAGCCTTGACTTAAAAGCAGAGATTGTGTCTGAGTTCCGAACACTAATAGGAAGTTTATTCCATAGCTGTGGTGCTTTATGAGCAAATGCTCTTCCCCCAAAGGTAATGTTCTTTATTCTGGGTACGGATAGAATACCTCCATCTCGTCATCTAAGTGTATGATTCGGAACGCAAATGAGGTCACTCACATACTGCGGTGCAAGACCATTTACAGCTTTATAGGTTAAGAGCAGTGTTTTGTAGTCAACACGAAATCTAACTGGCAGCCAGTGCAGTGAAGATAAAATTGGGGTAATATGATTATATGTTTTAGTTTAACTATTGCTAGTAGCGGTTCAATCAATGCTGGGAGCATCGCTGAATAATTTTGATGGAACAGGGTCTAGCATACAAGTAGATGAATTTGAAGATAAAATTAAGTACATCAGTTCTGACTGGTTAACCAATATTCAATATTCAAAATGTTCTGTTTAATTGAGCATATTTTTGGTCAAAAAGTTTCATAAAGTCGTCACTGGAAAATAACCAGTGGTCTGGTTATTAGTCAGCTTGGACACCATAGTAAATAGGAATCTAGGATTATTTTTGTTTATTTCAATTAGTTCTGATAGATACTAGATGATTTGGCGGCACTAAGAGCCTTTTTGTAGCTACCCATAGCCTCTTTCCATGCTAGTTCGAACACCACTAGTTTAGTATGATGCCACTTACATTCTGTAAGGACATAAAACTTATAGGTCCTGCAGGCCCCAACTCTGATCAGCCTGCATCAGTCTATTTCAGAGCTCCGCTGGCCCAGGCAAGACTGGACTCAACTCGTCAAACCACCCCTTTTAAGGAAGGCAAAGGCCTGCCGGCTCCTGAGAGACTGGATAGGAATAACTGGAGCAGCACAGAAAAAGCAAGACCTTTCACCCCCGGAGTGACCAGAGTTCCACAATCAATCCACAGCAACAACAGCTGTCAGCCTCCAGACACAGACACCTTTTCCACTATAAACAGGATAACTCAGCACACATAGATGTTAGGGACAAATACACGCATGTTTGGTCTCGTTTGAATAGGCATGAGACGAGGAGTATTATACTCTCAGATTTAAGGCAGTATAGCTTTTCCTAAGAGAAATACAGAAACTTCGGCTCAACCCACCAAACTGAGAGAGATTCTCTCATGGTAGAACAAGGGAATTACAACCACCCCCTAAAGTGATCTGATTGGCTGGGGACTTGAGAACCAAGGTCAGCAATGCCCCTAAAATTAACCATTGACCGAAATTAGTCAGTCTTCAGAAACATGCCATCACCTGGTCTGGATACTTAAGGAAGGGCTTCAGAAGTAGTCGGGGAGTCACTCTGTAATCAGAGCTCCCGCAGAGAACTGGGTGAAAGTCTATCTGTAGTCAGATACTTTCCACAGAACTTTGTTCACTCTCAGCTGAGGAATGTGAATACATGATATGAAGACAACTGGATCACAACTGGATCACGGGGGAATCATAAGCAGGGAAGAACACACAGGCAAACAGCAGCAGCAACATTAAAGGCAGGACTGAGAAGCACATTTATACAAGGCTAAGCAGGGAGCAAACTAGAGGCACCTGAAATGAGTAACACAAGGGCAGGAAGGAGAGGTAAAACAAACGCGGAACAGGCATGGCACGTTATACCACACTAGGGAGGAAACGGGAGGTTCAGGAGGGCAGGGTGTGGCAGGGATCCGTTTCAAAATTTAATTTTGGCTTGTACAAACCTTGGTAAAAGCTGCAAAAGATCGATCAACCACTTTCTGAGCTATTGTCTTAACACTAGAACTGCCAAATCTACGCAAATTTGCGTAAATTCCCTGGGCCTAACACCTACTAGCATCCCTGCTGAGAGTTTCTTGGGCCATTGTCCTCCTGCTTTTGTTGTGCAAACACACCCATTACCTGTGAGGCCTGGCACATTTGCATTTTTTTACTCAGAGCAGCTAAAATCCAAGGCAGGCTAAACCTCTGTGTGTGACATGGAAACCTTCACAAAAGTCTGCCATATCTATACCAAATATCCCACATGCTGACTGACCTGCAAATATGAAAGACACACATTCACAAAATATATGGAAGCACAAGTCTGTTTTATTTATAAAAAAAATTTAGTGTTTCAAACTTTGCAGTGTTTGCAGACCCAGTGACCATCATCCCTGCATTTGGCGCAAGTGAATTTGTAACACTTTGCACTGGTAAACCTGCTGCGGTTTCTGTTGCAGTTCTCCTGTACCTGACACTGAGTTGTCCATACAAGTCCTGGCACAGCAGCAGCCTTCCTCTGTCCCCATAGCCTTTTGTGGCATAAATTGGCAATGGAGTTCCTTGGCTAGATGACTCAAAAATAATCTTCTTTTGCCTTCCCACCCTGTACATGCCTTGTACAGAACGTAGGAATTTGCCACCACCAGGTCCATCATGTTGTAAAATACAGCTACTGGCCACCTGCATGTTGCTGCTCTTACGGAATACATGCGCGCCATTTGGTCCAACACATTTACACCACACTATAACAGCAGAGAGAGAGAGAGTCATGAGTGTATTTGCTTTTTTTCTACCTTCTTTCTATATAGGCCTGTATAGTACATATCAGAAAACATTGTAGCACTGATGTAAAATTATACACACATTCACATACCTTCATGTGGTTATAGTCTGTTATCGTGTTGGGTTTCCTCTTTCTGCCTTCACAGATCGCCACATCTTGGTCCAAGGAACTCAGAACACACACAATCTTGTTTTTTTAGGTGCATAAATTGTCAAGGAGACACTGCCACTTCTAAGCACTGACGCAGAGAATTCCTCTTGCTGTGCAGTGTCCTTTGAAATTGGAGGAAGTTCATACCAAACTTTATTCCCTGTGCTCAGTAGTGTTGTTTTGCGCTGAAGCAGTCTGTGTGACAGTGCCAGTGAGGTGAAGAAATTGTCCGTTGTGACATTTCTCCCGTCATCCAGAAATGGCTCCATCAGACTCATGACCATGTTCTCTGCCAGCCTCTCCCTTTTCTGGTGACTGGGGTCCTTTCCCAAGTTAGGGGACACGTTGCAGACGTATTTGGTCTCCAAATCCGTGGCCATCCAGAACTTGATCCCAAATTTGTCCGGCTTGGATGCGATATACCAAGTGACATGGAATGGATCCACATCTACTCCACGTTGTCTTTCCACCGGTGTCCCTCAGGGCTCGGTTCTTGGCCCTCTCCTATTCTCCCTCTACACTAAATCTCTTGGCGAAGTTATATCCTCACATGGCTTCTCCTACCACTGCTATGCCGATGACACTCAACTCATCCTCTTCTTCCCTCCCTCAGACACTCATGTCTCCACTAAGATCTCTACATGCTTGGCAGACATCTCATCTTGGATGACCACTCACCAGCTAAAACTCAAAACTAGTAAAACTGAGTTGCTTTACATCCCGGCTGACTCATCCCCCCTCCAGGACCTTGCGATCTCCTTTGACAACTCCCTGATCCGTCCTTCGGTTTCTGCTAGAAACCTTGGAGTTACCATAGATGATCGGTTGTCATTTTCCTCACATATCGCCAGTCTTTCTCGCTCTTGTCGGTTTCTCCTCTTTAACATCAGGAGGATACGTCCATTTCTTTCCACCCAGGCTACCCAGATACTCGTCCAGTCCCTCGTCATCTCACGCCTTGACTACTGCAACTCGCTTCTAGCGGGTTTACCACTGAGCGCCATCCGTCCCCTCCAACTGATTCAGAATGCAGCTGCTCATCTTGTTTTCATCCTTCCCAAGTTCTCCCACACCACTCCTTTGCTGCGCTCCCTCCACTGGCTTCCTGTAGCTGCACGCATCAGATTCAAAACACTGATGCTCGCATACAAAGCCAAAAATTCTCTGGCACCATCCTACCTAAAGGACCTCATCACACCCCGCTCTGCACCACGATCTCTCCGATCCTCCAGCACTGCTCGACTGGTCCCACCTCCCCTCAAGGCACAAGGAAGACACGCATCTCGGCTCTTCTCTGTCCTGGCACCTAATTGATGGAATGAACTCCCCCTAGATGTCCGAACAGCTGAATCCTTGAATGTCTTCAAGCGACGACTCAAAACTTTTCTTTTTCAGAAATACCTGACGTAGAACTTCTATATTCTTACTCGACTCTTTTTCTGGTGTGTGTTTTAAAAAAATTAAATAAAATAAAAATTCTGCACTACTCAATGGCGTTCTCAGAGATAGTATTCGTAGCTGGGGTCCTTATTGAGCTAGCATCGGAAATTCATTGCAGAGTCTCAAAGCACTTATGTAAGTCGCTCTGGCTAAGGGCGTCTGCCAAATCCTGTAAATGTAAATGTAAATATACTGCATGGACAATGAACCTTGGTCGAGAACAGCTGTACATCTATGTTCATGTGTTCTCCTGGAGTGAAACTTTCAGCACAGTTCTTGGTGAAGGCTGGCAGAGAACGTGGTCATGAGTCTGATGGAGTCATTTCTGGATGACGGGAGAAATGTCACAATGGACAATTTCTTCACCTCACTGTCACTGTCACACAGACTGCTTCACTTTACTGGGCATGGTGAATAACGTTTGCCGTGAACTTCCTCCATTGGCAAAGGACACTGCACAGGGAGAGGAATTCTCCACGTCAGTGTTTAGAATGGCGCGCATGTATTCAGTACGAGCAGCAACAAGCAAGTGGCCAGTAGCTGTGTTTTACAACATGCTGGACTTGGTGGCGGTGAATGCCTACGTTCTGTACAAAGCATCTACAGGGTGGAAAGGAAAAAGAAGATTGTTTCCGATTCTTCTAGCCAAGGAACTCCATTGCCAAATACAGGGATGATGGTCACTGGGTTTTCAAACGCTGCAAACACAGACTTTGAAAGATAGACAGACTGTGTGGGACAGTAACCACTGAGACAAAAGGCAGAAAGATGACGAAGAGATGAACCTGGAACTGAGGCACGGATACATCAATTTTTACATGAACAGCCAAACATGCAAAGCTGGAGAGATCACACAAAAACAAAATTCACTTTTGGTGTTATAATTCAGTGATGGCCAATGAAAATGAAATGACATTTTATTCTGTATGTGTATGAGCATGTCAAAAACCATGGACCATGACTTCACTCAGCTTATGACATTTATATACAAACATGCATTGGAGACTGAAGTGTTAGCATGTTTTCATTTTATTCATTTCATTCTATTAGCAACTTTTCATTCTATTTTCACTCAATTTGTTTTATAAATAACACAGACTTGTGTTTCCATATATTTTGTGAATGTGCGTCTTTCATATTTGCAGGTCAGTCAGCGTGTGGGATATTTGGTATAGATATGGCAGACTTTTGTGAAGGTTTCCATGTCACACACAGAGGTTTAGCCTGCCTTGGATTTGAGCTACTCTGAGTAAAAAATGCAAATGCGCCAGGCCTCACAGGTAATGGGTGTGTTTGCACAACAAAAGCAGGAGGAGGATGGGGCTGAAGACCTGCGAAAATCACAGCAGGGGTGACAAACACCTTGGGACTCTCAGCAGAGAATAAAAACTCGGTAAATCTAGTGTTAACAAACAAAGCATCTGTTGGGGTGGCGGTGTCTGGGGAATACCATGTGTAATACACCTTGTGAAGATTTATATGTAAAACAAAATATTTTTTGATTCTATCACACATATAGAAATTATCCATCCATCCATTTTCCAAACCGCTTATCCTATTGGGTCGCGGGGGGTCCGGAGCCTATCCCAGAATCAATGGGCACGAGGCAGGGAACAACCCAGGATGGGGGGCCAGCCCATCGCAGGGCACACTCACACACCATCCACTCACACACACACACACCTACGGGCAATTCAGCAACTCCAATTAGCCCCAGCATGTTTTTGGACTGTGGGGGGAAACCGGAGTACCCAGAGGAAACCCCACAACGACATGGGGAGAACATGCAAACTCCACACACATGTGACCCAGGCGGAGACACGAACCCGGGTCCCAGAGGTGTGAGGCGACAGTGCTAACCACTGCACCACCATGCCGCCCCTTATAGAAATTATTCTAGGTTTAAATAGTAATTTAGCTGAGTAACTAGGCTGAAATTCTAGATAGTTGCAATTTTAAGAATTATTACTATTATTCACAGCTTTTAAGCATGCAGTTGGATGACGGATGGATGGATATTCAGCCACCAGAAATGCCAATTGTTGTTAAGAGGATCAAAGTCTGCAAAGTAGTATGCAGGGTTTAAGGCCAGAACACAGCATACTCTCCGACAGAAAGCATAAAGTTCACTGGGGGAATTTCTGTGGCCACTGCCTGAACAGCATGTGTGGAGAATGTTTATGAGGGTCGAGCCATGCAGAGCTGCTGGCCCTGGCATGTAATGATGAATCACAAATCAGTTAAAAATCGGTGCAAATGCATGAAGATTTAAACCGGCTGATGTGGAAAATGAATCACTATTGTAGGAGTACTTCACAGTACTTTAACAGAAAAACTGGTGTAATATTACATTTGATTTCACAATGTGAGTTTGACGTCAGATGTCACTGCGTATCACGTCGACATCGTACGTCAGTTTTTGGTTTTGAGCGAACGCGAGATGATGAATGAATTTGAAACTGAGGACGGCACAGTGGTTAGTGCTGGCTTCGGTCCAGGGCCCTTTCTGTGTGGAGTTCGCATGCTCTCCCCGTTTTCGCCGGGGACTCCAGGTTCCTCCCACGGTCCAAAAGCATGCAGGATAGGTTGACTGGTGAGTCTAAATTGGCCCTGTAGTTGTGTGAGTGTGTGCGACCTGCGGTGTGTAGGTGACTGCCTGGGCTTGGTTCCTGTCTGCGCCCCTTGTTCCCGGGATAGGCTCCGGTCTCCCCCGCGATCCCAGTTGGGATTAAGTGGTTTCAGAAAATGGATGGATGGACGCACCGCCCGATCTTCAATTGGCGGTGTGGCAGCATATTAGCTTTCCGGTAATCACAAACGAGGAGGAAACAGCGAGAAAAGCACAGACAAGACATAAACTGCATGCAAACATTGTAATAGACTGATAACATACACAAACAGGTCCACTGGCACCACCGTGAGCTGAGTGAAGATTATTAAAAGGGCAAAGCACGCTAAAAAGCTGCACATGCAAACCTTAGCTTATTTATTTGATTTATTTTTTTTTATTTACTTATTTTGATTTGGGATTTTTTTCAACAGTATTTTATTCAAATTCAGTTGCACTGTTCACAACAGTGTCAACAGTTCAGAAAGATAAATATAAGAATATTTTTGAATATATTTGTCTGCAGCTCATTCTGCAAAAAATGAGAAAATTGTATCGTGAACTCAGAATCGTGAATCGTATCAAATGGTGAGTTGAATGTATCGTTACATCCCTAGTTCTTACAGTAGTACTATGGTATGGTGGAGCCACATGACAGGAAGGCAGTACATTGCGAAGTCTGTTAAGAACATCATTCGCACTGAACTGCCCTCCATTGACCAGCTGTACTTTAACTGCCACAGTAACAAGGTTCAGTCTATAATCCAGGACTCTGACCACCATCCACAAACACTGACTAGCAGATTCATGAACAGCTTCATTCGCCAAACAATTCAAACCTGCAGCTTTTGCATCCCCTGTAACAGTCATTTCCACGGCAGCTGCACTGTACAGCTGTTACTGCACTTTATCCACCACTGACCACGTATCATCCAGTTTTGTCCTGCTTTGTATCGCACTGTTTCTGCACCATGTTGTCTTGTACTCCCTTGTGTTGTTATGCACCATCTGTGTTGTTCTGAGCAGTGCCATGATGCAATATTACAAAAAGATCTTGAGGAAATGCAGAGTTCTGGAGGAGATTCTCACAGATCATGGCATGTGTTTATACTGAAGAAACTGTACAAATTGCTAGACATAAAACACAGGACTGGCAACTGTGGTACGTTTTAACACCTTGATAAAAAACTTAAAATCCATAGTAAGTAGGACAACCTCATAGAACCTTTACTAGTCATTGTTCAGAAGATTAACACGGATTAAAAACCATTACTATGAAAGCACGCTAATCAGTTAAGTTGATTATGTGGAGAGAGAGAAAAAAAACTGTCTTTGAAAAAGATCAACCATAGAACGAAGCTGCAGCATTGACACCCCCTAGTGGTGATTTGAAGATAGTTCTGTCTGTAGCAGCTAAGCAGTAGATTTGGCGTCAGGTGCCATGACAAACTCAGTGCTGCTCGGTTTGAACGGCAGAAGCACAAAAATAAAGGGGGCATCTACTGCACGCCCCCCACCCTTGAAAATGGTACAAATTATCATGCAACAGTTTTCTTAAGTAAGTCTTTTTGGGCGTCTGCAGAAACCTCCACGATGCGATTGCCCTGATTAAGAAGTGCGCAGCGGATACAATTTGGGATGCATCGTTCATCCGATTTATTAATATATAATTATTAGTATGTCTATATTATTTTAGAAACGTTACTTGACGAATATTTTTCATTGAGATTGATTCCCCGTTTAAAATTTTGGTGACACTTCATATTTTTTAAGAGAGACAGACAATTTGACGCATGCAATTTGCAGAAATATGTTGTGCCGCTATAAAGTACACAGGCAGCATGACAAACATAAGTACTCACTGAAGCCACGACATACGCCCGGCTGGCCCCAGCGGTACCCCTAAGAAGAAGGCTTTTTTCACAACCCACGACCATCACGAGGGCAAAAAAAACTGAATAGCCTAGAATTTAGTTAATTACAAGGCACATATTTATTGGAGCAAGAGCTCTAACATAAAACTACCTTGTAATTATAAAGTATTATGGCTGTGAACAATGTACAAACAGGCACAGAAAGTAAAATACTCCAAAAATGCAAAGAACCTAAATATTTTTGTTTCCACCGATTCACTCTTGATGTGTTAGGAGTCACAGTTCAGTAGCCTATTCTTCAGTATCTGCATTTAAGACCACCAACTGCTCTTTCTCCTCCTTCGCTCGTCGGCTCAGAGTATTGGACTTGGTAAGTAATGTTGCCCTTTTGGTTCCAGCAGCACTCTCTGCTTCCTCTGCCATGTGCTCAGCATCCTTTTGTAAACTCTCACATACACTTTCCAGTGAGACTCTCTTCCTCTTGAGTTCCTCAAGTTTTCTTTTTTGCTTTTCGCTCATCTTTCACCTTTGGTCAGAGGCGCTTTGGTTGCTCCCCCACACACTCTGACATGGTCGCATATAAGCCTCTGTGCAACAACTGTTTCCTCTGATAAGTTGCAGGTCTCCACCTCTATTCGTTCCACTTCGGCTTGCCCATAGGACAGCAGCAGCAAGTTCTTGCAGAACATCCAGAGGTCAGGATAAGGCCCACTAACTTTTTGATGTAAAAAGACATCAACTTTGGATGGTGCTGAAGGAATGAAGGATATAAAATCCAAGCCTTTTGCCTCATTGTGCAGGTGATTATCAGACTGCTGGGATATTGCATCACCTGTAATTACATTAATTACAGTAGATTAGATGCAGATCAACAATGTCAATACACAGAATCACATGTAGAATAGGAAAGTGATTTATAACCCAATTTTCCTATGATACCATAAATGTGCAATCATTTTAATTTAATCTTGAGATATCTCTAGGCTCATCAAAGAAAATATAACTGGGCTGATGCTTCTTTTCAAACACCAAGAGTCGGTCTTCTAAATACTGCTAAAATCTACGTGTTAACACTATTCAGTTCAGGGACGGATTATGGGTTGTGTGGGCCCCTGGGTAAAACGTTCGCGAGGCCCCCCCCCACCACCACCACCTGCACCACCACCACAACCACCACAAGTCAAGGGCCCTTGGCAGCCAAACACCCTCCCTATAGGGTCAGGGGACCTTGTAGGCAGAGGATCAAAGAATGTAGGCCCTCTAAAATAGACAAACGAAAATACATTGCTGATAAGCGTTGCAAATTGTTTTGGGCTTGGGGCCCACGGGCCCCCTGCACCCCAAGGGCCCCTGGGCAGCGGCCCCGCTAACCCGGTTTGTAATCCGTCCCTGATTCAGTTAGATGTGAAAAAAGAAAAGCATAATTTAAAAATAATATTCTGAACTATCCTATTCTTATCCTATGATTTACCAGCAGATATCCTGCCTGCCAACCGATTCTCCTGCGCAAACTTCTGCATGAGATTTCTCCTTTTCTGCTGGCAGTTATCTGGCTGGTGTGCATTTTGTTTGGGTCCAAGCACGTCATCTCATGTACAATCGAGTACTTCAGAGGGCATTTATCCAAGGCCTTTTTGCACATTTTTGAGAGCACAATCTGGCAATTTTTTTTAATCTGAAGGACACCAAGGTCACTTCCACTGCCTTTGGCTCCTGACTGTCTCTGACAAAAAGATGGTTTGTCAAATTTCCAGAATCTTTCTGCACACTCAGCCCAAGGTTAACACTACCTCAGCTGTACATATCAAACCAGCTCAAACTCCATGTTATTCACATATTTTTTACTTCACAATTGTTTGATACATTTGTATGTAAAGATACCAGTGAATTCACAGAAGTCCCACCTTGATGACAGCCATTCCTATATCCACCTCCTTTGGACTGAGCCAGAGTTTTTGCCTGTACAACAGCTGTACATGTTGCTACACAACACTTAAACATTCTATTTCCTCAATGAACTATTTTTTTTGCAGCAAAAGCCATGAAGCAGCAATAAAATCTTTAAAATATGCTTACCAATAAATATGGTTCTCCCATTTAAACACATGTAAAGATAAACCATGGATATTTAAAAATCATGGGTTCGTTAATGAGTTTAAATGTTATTGAATGGCTTACCTTAAACTTCTCCAGTAAGTCTTCAGCGGTGGAGTGGCTCATGTACTGTGATCCCAGAACCAGGACTGCACTCGAGAGCCATTCTCATAATTCACCCAATACCTGACATGCACATCCAGTTGTTTTCTTTTGATGGTCCTGTTCATACTTACGTCAAACATGACAACGAAGCTCCCTTTTAATATATGGAGCGAGTCCAAATCGCGCAAGAAAAGCGGTTTTATCTTTACCACAAGTGACCCTGCGAGTCAGGGAACATCACCCTGGAGACGGTGTGAATGTCATCATTGGACGTATAGGAGTGATGTCGGCAAACCGTTTGCAAAGCCCATAGCACTTCTGCTTTCAGTGTGGGTTGAGGAGGATGTACTGAAGGCATTATTTGTCATGGGATCCGGAGACACTGCCAAAACGGGTGTAGGCCTATCTTTAGAGGTTGTACTTATCTCCACTGAATAAACATAAATCTGGGCTTATTCTATACTGAACAAAAATATAAACGCAACACTCTTGTTTCTGCTCCCATTTTTCATGAGATGGACTTAAAGACCTACAATTCATTCCAGATACACAATATTACCATTTCTCTCAAACATTTCTCACAAATCAGTCTAAATGTGTGATAGTGAGCACTTCTGCTTTGCTGAGATAATCCATCCCACCTCACAGGTGTGCCACATCAAGATGCTGATCTGACATCATGGGTAGTGCACAGGTGTACCTTATACTGCCCACAATAAAAGGCCACCCTGGAATGTGCAGTTTTTTGCTTTATTGGGGGTCTGGGGACTCAGAACCGGTCAGTATCTGGTGTGACCACCATTTGCCTCATGCAATGCAACACATCTTCTTCGCATAGAGTTTATCAGATTGTCAATTGTGGCCTGTGGAATGTTGGTCCACTCCTCTTCAATGGCTGTGCGAAGTTGTTGGATATTAGTGGGAACTGGTACACGCTGTCGTATACGCCGGTCAAGCACATCCCAAACAAGAGCAGCTGACCTGAGAAATAAGAAATAAGCTAAGCTGGAAACCTGGACCCTCCGACCAAGAATGCGTGAAGTACCCTCAGAAGGTCTACTAGAAGATGTACGTAGAAGACTACTACAGATCAGCTGATCTACACCACAGCAACAGTGATCCTTGAGCTGGAGCCGGACCGTCTTTGAAGACTCCGTAAATCTCCGTATAATAATATATATCTACGGGAACGAGAAAGGAGAAAGCAGAGAACAAGAACAAGATTTGTAAATGTAAGATTTGAAGGACCCCCGGCATGAAAAATAGAATAGTTCTCGTCATTAGTGAACATGTGTCTCGTCATTGTGTATCATGGACAGTAAGAGGGGGATCAATAGAGTGTTGTTATTATAACGTCTAAAAAGTCTGTCGATAAATCAATAAGAAAATAAATGAAGTCGTTTTCGCGAACACGCGAACAGGGGCCGGACCGACTGTAGGGGGCGTGGCCAGAGACAGCCATAGCTGTCAAGTCTCCCGTTTTGGCCGGGAAACTACCGTATTTTACTTCTCTTTCCCGCCGTCCTCCCGTATTAGTATTTTCCCGTAAATCTCCCTTATATTATATAGTTGCTGGATAGTGTAGTGGTAAGATCGCCGCCTTTCACACGGGAGACCGGGGTTCGAATCCCGGTTGTGGCCAAAAATATATTTTATATATTTTATATATTTATATTTATATTTATATTATATTTTATATAATTTATATTATTTTATATTTCCTGTCTTAAAATGTAAGGGATACTGGAGCCTGGTTGCGGTGGTGGGATGGCTCACGGCGGGTGCCGGAAAATTTCCTTTATTTTCAAATCCAAACCTTGACAGGTATGCTGCTGTTCCAAATCATGGGTGCATGTTACAAGTGCGGAACATATTTTAACTTAGTACTAACTTAGCATCATATTTGATCTGATTCGACTGAATATCCCAGGTTTCCATCTCTCATGCATCTGGTGTGACGGGAACGAGAAAGGAGAAAGCAGAGAACAAGAACAAGATTTGTAAATGGGACCCCCGGCATGAAAAATAGAATAGTTCTCGTCATTAGTGAACATGTGTCTCGTCATTGTGTATCATGGACAGTAAGAGGGGGATCAATAGAGTGTTGTTATTATAACGTCTAAAAAGTCTGTCGATAAATCAATAAGAAAATAAATGAAGTCGTTTTCGCGAACACGCGAACAGGGGCCGGACCGACTGTAGGGGGCGTGGCCAGAGACAGCCATAGCTGTCAAGTCTCCCGTTTTGGCCGGGAAACTACCGTATTTTACTTCTCTTTCCCGCCGTCCTCCCGTATTAGTATTTTCCCGTAAATCTCCCTTATATTATATAGTTGCTGGATAGTGTAGTGGTAAGATCGCCGCCTTTCACACGGGAGACCGGGGTTCGAATCCCGGTTGTGGCCAAAAATATATTTTATATATTTTATATATTTATATTTATATTATATTTTATATAATTTATATTATTTTATATTTCCTGTCTTAAAATGTAAGGGATACTGGAGCCTGGTTGCGGTGGTGGGGATGGCTCACGGCGGGTGCCGGAAAATTTCCTTTATTTTCAAATCCAAACCTTGACAGGTATGCTGCTGTTCCAAATCATGGGTGCATGTTACAAGTGCGGAACATATTTTAACTTAGTCTAACTTAGCATCATATTTGATCTGATTCGACTGAATATCCCAGGTTTCCATCTCTCATGCATCTGGTGTGACGGGAACGAGAAAGGAGAAAGCAGAGAACAAGAACAAGATTTGTAAATGGGACCCCCGGCATGAAAAATAGAATAGTTCTCGTCATTAGTGAACCATAGCTGTCAAGTCTTACTTACTTCTCTTTCCCGCCGTCCTCCCGTATTAGTATTTTCCCGTAAATCTCCCTTATATTATATAGTTGCTGGATAGTGTAGTGGTAAGATCGCCGCCTTTCACACGGGAGACCGGGGTTCGAATCCCGATTGTGGCCAAAAATATATTTTATATATTTTATATATTTATATTATTTTATATATTTATATTATTTTATATTTCCTGTCTTAAAATGTAAGGGATACTGGAGCCTGGTTGCGGATGGCTCACGGCGGGTGCCGGAAAATTTCCTTTATTTTCAAATCCAAACCTTGACAGGTATGCTGCTGTTCCAAATCATGGGTGCATGTTACAAGTGCGGAACATATTTTAACTTAGTACTAACTTAGCATCATATTTGATCTGATTCGACTGAATATCCCAGGTTTCCATCTCTCATGCATCTGGTGTGACGTGTTTTCAGACTCTCAGGCTGGCGCAAAGAAATCTTACGGGAATTGAACGTCTCACTCCGGCCAGCTGACCAAAGTTCGGTAACCTTGGTATTGTGTGTAGGAGATTCGCTATAACTATAATTTCGTTCTCCATTTACATGCCCGTAGTGTCTTTAAGTGTTATGTAGTTTTGCCTGAAACGCAAAAATAAAACAAAGCAATTAAAGCCGATCAGTGGCTCAAATTGTGCTGTAGCGATTGAAGAACTTTTGTCGGAAGTTGGATTCGAACTTGGGATGCCTTACTTGGGAGAACAGAATACCAGAATAGAGTAGGTTAAGTCCAGCCTTGGCTTCCAAGCTGACGTTTTTCTACATATGTGCTTGTGTATCATGGACAGTAAGAGGGGGCAGGCAAGGAGAGAATTTCTCTCTTTGGGGATCAATAGAGTGTTGTTATTATAACGTCTAAAAAGTATGATTGTCTGTCGATAAATCAATAAGAAAATAAATGAAGTCGTTTTCGCGAACACGCCGAATTATAACTATAATTTCGTTCTCCATTTACATGCCCGTAGTGTCTTTAACCGGCTGCACAAACTGGATCCGCCTCCATTACGACACAACTTTGCCCTTATTGGCTTAAGAATTTAGTCACATACATGACGTATATCTGCTATTTCTCCCGAGAAGCAGGTAAAGCAGTGGTAACTGCTTTGTAGTTAATTTACCTGGTAAAATTAAGTTTAAATAAATGATATAAATACTGTAATAGTACTCGTGAGCTTTGTTTATTTGTTATTAGTTATTGTAATGTTGCGCTGCTTTATTTGTTTAATCGTCTAGTCTGTGGAGACATTCAAGTTAATCAAATAAGAATTGCACTGTACACTGTACATGACCATAAAAACTTTGTATCCTTGAAATAAATGTTTTTGATCTTTTCCTTGGCAGTTATCTTTTTACACAGGGCCTCTATGTACACGATAGTTTTTTTTTTCACGACTAACAGTATGGATCAGGAGTTGGTTATTGTAAAAGAAGTAATGTGCATGCAGGTGATATTTGTATAGATTTATCCACACCCTTGTAGCAGTGCTGCCATTGCAGTCAGATCTCGCAAACTAGGAGTATTAGTTGTCTTTATTTCTCTTTATTTCTTGACGCCAACCCTCTCCATTAATCCGGGCTTGGGACTGGCACCTACCTGAGCTGGCTTGCTCCCTTAAGTGGCTGGGTTAGGCTAAACTATATATATATATTTACCAAGACTACAATAAAACATCTCGAAATGTGTAGTCTAGCAAAACGCAGTTTAAAGAAGGTAGCCTACCTGGCGAAATTGCAAACAAATTAAGGGCGTTAGGCAGCCTTTAGATCCTACCCATCATGCACTGCAGTTTTTTGCTAATTCCTCAAATGGAAAACTGTCCATCCATCCATCCATTTTCCAAACCGCTTATCCTACTGGATCGCGGGGGGTCTGGAGCCTATCCCGGAAGCAATGGGCACGAGACAGGGAACAACTCAGGATGGCGGGCCAGCCCATCGCAGGGCACACTCACACACTATTCACTCACGCATACACTCCTATGGGCAATTTAGCAACTCCAATTAGCCTCAGCATGTTTTTGGACTGTGGGGGAAACCAGAGTACCCGGAGGAAACCCCACGATGACATGGGTAGAACATGCAAACTCCACACACATGTGACCCAGGTGGAGACTCGAACCCGGGCCCTAGAGGTGTGAGGCAACAGTGCTAACCACTGCACCACCATGCTGCCCCCTAAATGGAAAACCATTAAATACAAAAGGAAAACAAAAGTGCTGTAAGACTGTATACTTATGTGTATGTTAGTAAAGGCTGTAGCTGACACAACGGACCCCACTAATTAGAAAGGGGTAATTGTACACATGTGGCATCCAGTATGTTCTTCTATAACAGTTTTTAAAAAAAAAAAAAAACTCACATTACACAAATTGGCACTATCAAAACGAGGATTATGGGGAAAATGGGGACTGTGATGGAGATTACATACACGTAGGCATGGTATTTAGTTTTTTTTAATCTGGTCACCTTCCAGAGTAATTGTAAACTAAAACCATCTTCACCCTATTTGATTCTTTATAAATGGACAATCAGTCGTGCAGTAAATGGGGGTATAGAGAGACACAGAGCTTGTCTAACAAGAAACCCTGGGAAGCTAACATTAATAGGGTGGGTATGGATAGCAAAACCATTGATACAGATTACAGATTTATATCTCACCTGAACCCTGGCGGGCTCCGTGCCAATAGGGGTTGGGATTAGGGTTAGTTAACTTAAGTAGTAATATTGATGTGTATATTCTCCTATTCTCCAGTCAGTGAATCGTGAAACGTAATGTTAATATGTTTCTATACCTATATGTTCTGCTTAAAAACCCATAAAGGCAAGCACAGTGTTTAGACATTCTGTTACTTAGACTAGTAAACACTAAGATCCTTCAGCTTTCAATTAACCTGACACAACAGTCTAAACAACAAATGTGTGCCATGTCATTTGTCATCTTTACATCTTGTATCCTTTATATGGTAATTGGATTTTCAAGGTGGAATTGCAGGTCGATCATTTTAAGGATCTAGATGTAAACCTCCCTGGTGTTGCTTTAATATTTTTTTTGCACAATTTGCTTCACACACTTCCTCCAGCAGAGAAGCTTACAATACTACACCCCACCAAATGACTGGATGATGCCTTTTTATTTAAGGTCTGGCTGTGAGCCTCGATTACCGATACACTATCTTCAGGCTCCTGCCGGGATCAGTCAGTATGGTGGACCTTTGGAGGAATGGGTACAAAACCATCAGGAAAGTTTGCAGGTGCTTCAAGAGTATGTGAAGGCTTAGTTGGAGGAACAAGCCACACCACGAAATCGGAAACACAATGAGTTGGTTAATGATTAGGGTTTGATGAAGGTCAGCTGATGTGTTTGCGGAACCATGTTCGAGGTAAAATACAGGATCATTGGGATGCCTGTTTGTATATGGTAGTTCGGTGTCCCCAAGATCAGGGTGCAGTTTACTCTGCAACTCCAATGGAGGGGGACGGGGTTGTCCGTCAAGTTCACCGAACAGAGTTGCGTCCAGTACCACAGGGGGTTGTTATGTCAGGGGAAGATGTTCTGGTAATGTCTCCTGAGTCTGGGTTGCCCACAGGGGCAACAGAAATGGAATCGGATGAGGACTCTGTGGTTTTACGGGGACAGGGCTGGTGGGAGGGGTCGCAATAGAGCATCCACAAGTAGGCCTCGTATAATGGAGGAGGTTATGTCCCCCCCGAGGTGTAGAGACCAGTTAAACGTTCGGTGAGGTCCACCACTGGTCATCATACCAACCCTTATAAGTTACCACGGTCAGTGAATGATCGTTCGGTTGGGGAGGAAGACCAGTGGTTTGGGGATAGAATTCTTAGCTGTGATCGTTGGGTCATCAATTTCATTTTGGGGGATGGATTGTAGCCAGGCAATTATAGGCAGGTATAGGAACTGCAGTTCGGACTGGAGGCATAGCCGGGGCGAGATGGCTGTGCATGTTCCGATGGTAGGGCATATTGGCAAAGGAGCAGGCACGGGAAAGACAGGCAGGGTCCTGATAGATTTGGTGGAGCATCGGCGGGCATATTGAATTTGCAGTGTAGCAGCCTTTCTGTTTGCTTGTTTCAGGGGTGAACAATCTTATCCGCAAAGGGCCGGTGTGTATGCAGGTTTTCGCTGCAACTCCCTAATTAGATTTCTAATTAGAGGACTGATTAGCTGAAGAGTCCTCATACCTGGTTTTGAAGAGCTGACCTAAAGGTTACCCCAAAAACCTGTTTTTTTTTTGTTTGAATGGGGCAGTGAGTCATGGGGTAAACTACTGTTCTTTAGGGGTTTTCAAGGTGGAATTACGGGTCGATAATTTTAAGGATCAGGTTGTAAACCTCCCTGGTGTTGCTTTAATATGTTTTATCTGAGGTTGTATCGTGTATTATCAAGCCAGCCGGCTTAGTGGCCTCGGGAGCGGGGTTTAGTGGGAGCAGCTGGCTAGTTTTATTTTCTTTTTTGTTTGTGTCTTTTTCTTTGTTGTATGTATATTTTGGGTTCATTATTAGGCAGGCTGGGCCTTTTGGCACCTGTAGTCTGGGTGCTGGATTGCCCATAGGGGTCTTTTTTATTGCTGTGATTTGCTGTGTCATTCACTAGTGTGATTTGTGCTGGATGTGTTTTTAAGGTTGTGCTGTGGCGTGTACCTGAGCAAACTTTGGGCAACCTGTTCTCTTGTTGGCTTTATTGACAAAGGGTGGATTAGTCTAATTACGGCCTGCTACAAATAGCTGCATATAACGTATAAAAAAAATCACCTTATGGGTGCTCCGTAGGGTAGCAAGATCTTGAGTTTTTTTTACAGTACTCGGGTACGTTTTAAAATTTTCGACCAATCAGCAAACATTATTCTGACAGCATAGCTGGGAAACCAATGAAAAGTGAGTGCAACGTTCTAGAACTTGACTTCGGGTTGACGCTCCCTATAAAAGAGCTGGGTACTGCTTCAAGGCGTTCAGTTGGCGCTACCTCCTGATAGAGTAGCACTGTACGGCTCTTGTTCCGTAAAACAACATCAAAAGGATGAAAAAAAAAACAATATTTAAAGAAGACGAAAAAAATCAATTTTTAAAGAAGACGAAAAAAACATCGTCTAAAAAAATAAGCCAAAAAAATAATATCCGAAGAAGGAAAAACATGCAAAGTAAAAAAAAACAAACAAAAATAAAAAACAATATCCAAAGAAGAAGGAAAAAAACATCCAAAGGGAGAAAAGAAGAACTGAAGGGCCAACGAGGTAGGAGGAAATACAAATTTCGTTTCAGCACCGTTGGAGTGCCAAGCCGTGAAAAGCATTTGGCCAGAAGACAAGGTAAGTGTTGTATCTGTTATTTTAAAACAGCGCTTTTCAAAATGCTGCTTTATAATCGTTTGAGATCGTTAGCCAGTGTGACAGCTGAAGGCTTTTTGAGTTTACCAACATAAAGTTTTATTTCTGTATTAGGACATTGTCAGGAACAATGATGTGTTCATCGCTATGATGTGGTCAAAAAGCGATGCATTGAATCTTAGAAACATTTGTGATTTTTCAAACGATGCTTTTCCTTTTATTTAATCAGTAAAATTTCCATCGGTTTTATATAGTGCCCCTTGAAATATGTCTTTAGCTCATTTTCCGGGCATTTTACTAGAATGCATCCTGAGAAATACACAAGCTCTGCTGCATTTCCGTGCCTCGATGTTTAGTGCCGAGTATAATTGTTGCAGTTGCCTTTTATATATTCCATGAGACCTGTTGGTACCAAGAGAAGTGTGAGACTGTCAGGGTGAATTTATCATACAATCGCACGCATAAATACCTGAGGGTTGCCAGTCCTTTTGCGTTGTTACAGGAGGACTAGAGCTGACGAGTGTGTTTCTACACACTATCAAGGGCATTGTAGTACAGTTTTCTCAGGTGGGAGAATGCTGCCGATCTCCTATTTGACAATACAGCCCTTGATATATTAGAATATTACAGAACTAGAAGCCTTTTGCAAGGAAGAATGTGAGAAAATCCCAAGTACAAGAACTGAAAGCCTTTCAGCTGGCTATAAGAAGCGCTTGTAAGCTGTGATATCTGGCAGAGGAGGTGTTACTAAGTACTGATTACGTAGGGTGCCCAAACTTTTGCAGAGTGCCATAATAATGTTTTTATTTTGTAATTTTGTTCAATTTATGGCATAAAAAGTAACTATTCATCAATGTTTGCTGAAAATATTGTGTATTTTTCCCCCAGTTCCTAAAGAGACTGTATTAACTGATATTGTTGCTTTTGTAATTGAAAAGATGTTATTTGTCAAGGGGTGCCAAACCTTTGCATAAGACTGTACACAGTGTGTGTATGTGTTTATGTGAGTGTGTGTCTGTGTGTGTGTGTGTATATATATATATGTGTGTGTGTGTATATATTTCTGTATATGCATGTGTATATATATATTTATATATAGTTCACACACATTCAAACTTATTTGAATACACATTCAAAATTATTTTTATTATTATTATTTTCGTTTTTTTTTTTTTTTTGTGTTTTAAAATTTTTTATTTTTGCAATGGAAATAAAAATAAAGCAGTCCTCCGTAGAGGAGGGGTGGTGGAGGGAATATATATATATATATACATATATATATAAAATAATTGTCACACAACTGGGGTGACATGCCTTGCCTGCTCACCCAATTTTAGTGCACTTTAGTTATGCATAATGACCTTCTAGTCTCGATACACCCATATATATATATGTATATATATATATAGTTTTTTTTGTTTTTTTTTTTGCAATAGACAATAAAAATAACGCAGTTCTCCATAAAGGAGGGATGGTGGATGGAATATATATATACATATATATAAAATAATTGTCACACAACCTGGGTGACATGCCTTGCCTGCTCACCCAGTTTTAGTGCACCTTAGTTATTCATAATGACCATCTAGTCTCGATACACCCATAAATATATATGTATATATATATAGTTTTTTTTGTTTTTTTTTTGCAATAGACAATAAAAATAACGCAGTTCTCCATAAAGGAGGGATGGTGGATGGAATATATATATACATATATATAAAATAATTGTCACACAACTTGGGTGACATGCCTTGCCTGCTCACCCAATTTTAGTGCAACTTAGTTATCCATAATGACCAACTAGTCTCGATACACCCATATATATATATATATATGTACATATATATATAGTTTTTTTATTAGCAATAGAAAAGAAAAATAACGCAGTTCTCCGTAAAGGAGGGATGGTGGATGGAATATATATATATATATATATACATTTATATAAAATAATTGTCACACAACCTGGGTGACATGCCTTGCCTGCTCACCCAATTTTAGTGCACTTTAGTTATCCATAATGACCATCTAGTCTCGATACACCCATGAATATATATATATATATATATATATATATATATATATATATATATATATATATATATAGTTTTTCTGTTTTTTTTTTGCAATAGACAATAAAAATAACGCAGTTCTCCGTAAAGGAGGGATGGTGGATGGAATATGTATATGCATATATATAAAATAATTGTCACACAACCTGGGTGACATGCCTTGCCTGCTCACCCAATTTTAGTGCACCTTAGTTATCCATACTGACCATCTAGTCTCGACACACCCATATATATATATTATATATATATATATATATATATATATATATATGTATATATATAGATATTTTTTCTTTTTCTTGTCTTTTTTTTTCGCAATGGATATTAAAAATAAAGCAGTCCTCCGTAAAGGAGGGGTGGTGGAGGGAATATATATATACATATATATATAAAATAATTGTCACACAACCTGGGTGACATGCCTTGCCTGCTCACCCAATTTTAGTGCAACTTAGTTATCCATAATGACCAACTAGTCTCGATACACCCATATATATATATATATATGTACATATATATAGTTTTTTTATTAGCAATAGAAAAGAAAAATAACGCAGTTCTCCGTAAAGGAGGGATGGTGGATGGAATATATATATATATATATATATATATATATATATATATATATATATATATATATATATATATATATATATATATATATACATTTATATAAAATAATTGTCACACAACCTGGGTGACATGCCTTGCCTGCTCACCCAATTTTAGTGCACTTTAGTTATCCATACTGATCATCTAGTCTCGACACACCCATATATATATATATATATATATATATATATATATATATATGTATATATATATAGATATTTTTTCTTTTTCTTGTGTTTTTTTTCCGCAATGGATATTAAAAATAAAGCAGTCCTCCGTAAAGGAGGGGTGGTGGAGGGAATATATATATACATATATATATAAAATAATTGTCACACAACCTGGGTGACATGCCTTGCCTGCTCACCCAATTTTAGTGCAACTTAGTTATCCATAATGACCAACTAGTCTCGATACACCCATGAATATATATGTATATATATATATATATATATATATATATATATATATATATATATATATATATATATATAGTTTTTCTGTTTTTTTTTTGCAATAGACAATAAAAATAACGCAGTTCTCCATAAAGGAGGGATGGTGGATGGAATATGTATATGCATATATATAAAATAATTGTCACACAACCTGGGTGACATGCCTTGCCTGCTCACCCAATTTTAGTGCACCTCAGTTATCCATACTGACCATCTAGTCTCGACACACCCATATATATATATATATATATATATATATATGTATATATATATATAGATATTTTTTCTTTTTCTTGTGTTTTTTTTTCGCAATGGATATTAAAAATAAAGCAGTCCTCCGTAAAGGAGGGGTGGTGGAGGGAATATATATATACATTTATATAAAATAATTGTCACACAACTGGGGTGACATGCCTTGCCTGCTCACCCAATTTTAGTGCACCTTAGTTATCCATAATGACCAACTAGTCTCGATACACCCATAAATATATATGTGTATATATATATATATATATAGTTTTTTTGTGTTTTTTTTTGCAATAGACAATAAAAATAACGCAGTTCTCCATAAAGGAGGGATAGTGGATGGAATATATATATACATATATATAAAATAATTGTCACACAACCTGGGTGACATGCCTTGCCTGCTCACCCAATTTTAGTGCACCTTAGTTATCCATACTGACCATCTAGTCTCGATACACCCATATATATATATATATATATATGTACATATATATAGTTTTTTTATTAGCAATAGAAAAGAAAAATAACGCAGTTCTCCGTAAAGGAGGGATGGTGGATGGAATATATACATACATATATATAAAATAATTGTCACACAACCTGGGTGACATGCCTTGCCTGCTCACCCAATTTTAGTGCAACTTAGTTATCCATAATGACCAACTAGTCTCGATACACCCATAAATATATATGTATATATATATATATATATATAGTTTTTTTATTTTTTTCGTAATGGACAATAAAAATAACGCAGTTCTCCGTAAAGGAGGGATGGTGGATGGAATATATATATACATATATACATTTATATAAAATAATTGTCACACAACCTGGGTGACATGCCTTGCCTGCTCACCCAGTTTTAGTGCACCTTAGTTATCCATACTGACCATCTAGTCTCGATACACCCATAAATATATATACTGAACAAAAATATAAACGCAACACTCTTGTTTCTGCTCCCATTTTTCATGAGATGGACTTAAAGACCTACAATTCATTCCAGATACACAATATTACCATTTCTCTCAAACATTTCTCACAAATCAGTCTAAATGTGTGATAGTGAGCACTTCTGCTTTGCTGAGATAATCCATCCCACCTCACAGGTGTGCCACATCAAGATGCTGATCTGACATCATGGGTAGTGCACAGGTGTACCTTATACTGCCCACAATAAAAGGCCACCCTGGAATGTGCAGTTTTTTGCTTTATTGGGGGTCTGGGGACTCAGAACCGGTCAGTATCTGGTGTGACCACCATTTGCCTCATACAATGCAACACATCTTCTTCGCATAGAGTTTATCAGATTGTCAATTGTGGCCTGTGGAATGTTGGTCCACTCCTCTTCAATGGCTGTGCGAAGTTGTTGGATATTAGTGGGAACTGGTACACGCTGTCGTATACGCCGGTCAAGCACATCCCAAACATGCTCAACGGGTGACATGTCCGGTGAGTATGCTGGCCATGCAAGAACTGGGACATTTTCAGCTTCCAAGAACTGTGTACAGATCCTTGCAACATGGGGCCGTGCATCATCTGTCTGAGTGGCTGGTCTCAGACGATCTTGGAGGTGAACCTGCTGGATGTGGAGGTCCTGGGCTGGTGTGGTTACACGTGGTCTGCGGTTGTGAGGCCGGTTGGATGTACTGCCATATTCTCTGAAACGCCTTTGGAGACGGCTTATGGTTGAGAAATGAACATTCAATGCACGAGCAACAGATCTGGTTGACATTCCTGCTGTCAGCATGCCAATTGCACGCTCCCTCAATGCTTGTGGCATCTGTGGCATTTTGCTGTGAGACAAAACTGCACATTCCAGGGTGGCCTTTTATTGTGGGCAGTATAAGGTACACCTGTGCACTACCCATGATGTCAGATCAGCATCTTGATGTGGCACACCTGTGAGGTGGGATGGATTATCTCAGCAAAGCAGAAGTGCTCACTATCACACATTTAGACTGATTTGTGAGAAATGTTTGAGAGAAATGGTAATATTGTGTATCTGGAATGAATTGTAGATCTTTAAGTCCATCTCATGAAAAATGGGAGCAAAAACAAAAGTGTTGCGTTTATATTTTTGTTCAGTGTATGTATATGTATACATATAGTTTTTTTTGTGTTTGTGAAAACGGGTCTTTAATCGGGGAAACGGAGCGGGTAGAGCAGGACGGAACGCAGGCATTGACAAACTACAATGACGGACAGGGCAAACAGGTAAGACCAGGACTTAAAATAGGTCATGACTAATCAAAGTAATCGGGCAAAGCAGGAGACGATCAGGGAAGCACACGTGGGTAATCAGGGGGCGTGGCACACACGAGGAGCGGACAAGCCGGGCATATATGTATATCTATATAAAACCTCATTAATGAGGGACAGGGAACAGAACGGACAGACAGAACTGGCACAGGGGAAGGAGCCAGGACAAGACTTGACATAAGACAGGAAAGGCAGAGAAACAGATCAGAAAGGGGGACACGGAGGGAACAGGCAGGACAAAAGGACCGGGAGTGAACGAAGGGAACATCGGGGAAAGAGGAGCAGAAACCAGAGGGACGAGGGACAAAGAGAGGAGGGACAGAGACAGGAGGAACAAAGCGAGGGGGAGCAGAGGCAGGAGGGACAAAGACGGGAGGCCAGGGAGAGAAGGAGGGGGAACCAAGAGGAGCCCGAGGGAGACCCAGCGGGCGACGGGAGGCAGCCGGAAGGGCTGCAGGCGGCCGGGAGGCCGGAGCCGGAGGGGCCGAGGAGACGGGGTGAGGGACAGACGCAGGGACGAAGGAGGGAGTCGGAGGGGAGACCAGGGAAGGGGACGAAGGAGCTGGAAGGGACCCTGGCGAGGGCAAGGAGAGAGGGGGAGCCGCAGCAGACGGCGACGTCCTCCGACACGCCAGAGCGGGAGGACCAGCAGGCGAATGAGGAGCCGCCGTCGGGGGGCCCGCAGGCAACCGATAAGACGCCGGAGGAGGGACCGAGGCAGGGCGACGAGGCCGCGGAGGGGGACCCGCAGACGACAGCCGACCCGGAGGGCCAGGACCCGCAGGTGCCGACCAAGCCCTAGCGCCGGCGAGGGAGGGCGAGCCAGGGGGCTGGGCGGGTGGGACCCCAGCCGTGCGTCTGTGTCCTCTCCCCTTATGGGACACAGACATAAGGACCTGCGGCCGGGGTCGGGCTCGTCGGGGTGAGGGTACCAGAGTCACAGGGGGAGAAGGGACTGGAGTGGGGCCAGGGACTGGAGCTGCAGGCTGCAGAGGGGGCGCCTGCCCGGGAGCTGCAGGCAGGGAAAGCGCCTCGGACGTGGGCGCGGTAGCTGCAGGCAGCGGAGACGGCTGCTCGGGCTCTGGGGCCGCAGGGGGCACTTATTTTATTATATAAAATAAGTGTCACACAACCGGGGTGACATGCCTTGCCTGCTTGTGGGATGAGGAAGACTCAGGGACTGGAAATGGGATTAAAACTGAAGATGTGCTCATTCCTTTGTGTATTTACAAATTTTCCTTCCGTCAGACATGAGGAGTTTGCTGCTATATTTGGCACTAATAGAGATTCTGATGCTGCTATTTTTATTGTCTATTAGTTTGTTATTATTTACAAGTTCTGTTGTGTTTTTGCATTTTTCTCTTCTGGTTAATTAACTGCTGTCTGTTTGCTGTGAAGTATGAGTGTGGTGAGTAAGACTCAGGGACTGGAAGTGGGATTACAACTAAAGATAACATGCTTATTCCTTTTTGTATTGTTTACAAATTTCCTTCCGTCAAACATGAGGAGTTTGCTGCTATATTGTGCACTAACAGAGATTCTGATGCTGCTATTTTTATTGTTTATAAATGTGTTATTGTTTCCAAGTTGAGTATTCAATAAATGCTAAATTGAGAAATTTTGTGTATCGTTTGTTATTATTAGTGTGATATTTTACCATGCAAATAGAGGGGAAAACGTCCAATTATCGGCCAAAAAAAATCAGCAGCATATATCGGCCATCGCCTGACCCTTGACTTGAAAAACCCATATCGGTCGACCTCTAGTAACAGTACATTCTGTCCAATTCATCCATCGAGTTAAGTCACACACCCACTTGAGGGGGCACTCCGGCAGACGTGAGGATGGGGATGTTCTTTCCGCTATAACATCCACTGCAGAAGTACATCTCGCTCCTGTTCACAGGGCTTACTTCAATGATGAAGCAGGGCTGGTTGTCTGGACAAGAAGTTGTCCTGCTGCTGGGTCTCGGTGCCGTTTTTCCACCTAAGCTTGAAGGTGGAAATGTGTTCCAACTTGGTCCCTGGGACTGCAGCATAGCCAAACATCGCGAGCAGCGTCGGCCACACCCACCACCAGAACCATCACACCGTCCTATACACATAAAGAAGAACTAAAACATAGAGTGTTGTGACAATCTATGCGTTAATGTTTGGCAGCATAGGTGATTCATTAAAATTATACCGAAGAATGGAAAATGTGATATTTAGAATATTTTTTGCCATTTAGTAGCTAATTTAAGCACTTACCCAATGCCTCAATTTGTTTTAGGTCAGTAATGTCTGAGCCAAAAGAATGAATGTATGAATTTAATACAATTCACCCACTCCCACCCACACACAAATCTGAAATTCAATTTAAGACACTTCTTAAACATTAGTGCATTAACAAAAAAGGAAAATCTTAAGAGATTCAGTAGGATTTTCTATGTTAGACTTAAGCTAATAGTTCAATAGTTTTTACATATTTCAATATACCAATTTGACTTTAATGTTGAAACAGATGCTAAAACATGGAATAATTTCATAACTAGAGAAACATGTTATTCACAAACACTAGCAAAGGTAGCTTATAGTTAAGCTTACTTAAGTCAGCAAGTCAGGCTACAGTGTGTAAGAATAGTCGTAAACGATAATTTGTCTCAGTCTTACATGACAGAATAAGTAAACAGAAAATATAAAATGGCTGAAACAGCGTCATTAACGCCAGCTACAGTAGAGGCGCAGAAAAGGTGTCATGACTGAAGTATTCCCAAACTCTGGAAGACCGTATGCGAGCCTTTTTTGCCGCGTGTTTCTCCAGAGGCTCCGGAGCTCCGCTGGTTGAGACAGCCATGTTGGTTCATGTGCAGGGGGACGAGCGGCAAATTTCTTTTTTGCAGGGTGGTAGGTGATGTCTCATTAATATTTATGAGAGAAGTGCTACATGATTGGCCAGTGCATGCCAGTGCATGCCCAAAATGGTGCGGCACTGCATCCAAGCCTGCGGCACTCAGAGTCACAAATACAGTGGAAACCATTTGTAGTAATTACGTCTGTCTGGCTGATTTCCAACTAATTGATATTTGTATATTTATTACATGAATATAAGGTAATATAAGGTAATAGAAGAGGTATTTAATGGTTTTCCATCTGAGGAATTTGCAAAAAACTGCAGTGCATGATGGGTCGGACCTAAAGGCTGCCTTAACGTCCTCATCTGTATGACGACATACATCAAGACTAGGAAGGTGCATAATGTTCATGTCTGGTTGCGTTTGTTGGTCCAGAAAGTAATTCAATTTCGCCATGTAGGTTACGTTCTTAAAAACTGCTTGGATATAGCCCGATTATATGCTGTGGGCCTTTTAATTTCTTTGTTTACCAGGTAGGCTACCTTCTTTAAACTGCGTTTTGTTAGACTACATATTTAGGGAGGTCTTTATAAATTTATAGTAGTCTTCATAAATATGTGCATAGTTTAGCCTAACCCAGCCACTTAAGGGAGAAAGCCAGCTCAACTAGGTGTCGGTCCCAAGCCCGGATTAATGGGGAGGGTTGGCGTCAAGAAATAAAGAGACTGTATCTTCACTGCATGACTGATGTCAAAATGTGTGAAATATGTGGTTGTATTAATAAATGCATTAAAGTAGGTTAATGATTCTGTGCTGTCTAAATTGTATAGAAAATTTCTACGTATAGCCAAACAAATCTCCTCCTGTTTGAAAAGGCATAGAAAAAGCAATTTAGCCACTAAAACTTTACAGTTTTTGTGAGGGACAGTCGAATTCTCTCGTTTCTCTCGTCAAGTTTTTTTTGTGATCCTGCACCTACACTTTGCCGGCCCCAGGAGGATGGGCTCCCCCTTTGAGTTTGGTCCCTCCCAAGGTTTCTTCCTTCTTGGGAGTTTTTCCATCCTATCGGCGCCTATGGCTTACTCACTGGGGGCTTTGGGTGGGCATGATATAAAGCAAAGCATTTTCCCTCCCAGTTTCCTCCTCTGGTCCACATTGCAGGACCATCAGCCATCAGAAACAGTCAGACGGTCTCCTTCAGCTTCTTTAGTGTCCTTGGAAGCCAAGGCAGTTTTAGGTCTGAGAAGAGGTTTATCAGAAGGACACATATTACGTCGTTTGTCCTGAAATGTAACATGGGGAGGAAAAGTTAAGCGGTTTAGTCAGATTGGAGTCGTTTATTCAGCAGTGGCAGCGCCAGTGACTTAATGCTACAGGTGCTATAGGGGAGTGAGATTATTTAGACCGGGTGCTTTAGCTTTTCAGCTTATGTAGATGGTGTATAGAAGCACACAGCACGATAAGCTACAGCATGGATAAAATAGGATAAAATATGAAATTCTAACGTCTAGCTCACAGAGCCTCTATGTGTACTTTGAAGAAAAAATACACTACAAGTATGCTGTAAAAACCGCAAAAATGTCTTACACAATATACAGATTTTACAGATAGTTAAAGAAAAAATGAAACCAATATTTTGGGGGTGCTGTGGGGGTACTATGGTCATTGGAGGAGGAGCTAGAGCCCCCCCCCCCAAGCTTTTCCTTGGTGCTGCCACTGTTGTTCAGATTAAAAGTAACATTGTCATTAATAAACAGTACTCTGATCAAATTTTTGCATGTACAAACACAATCAAAGTTTAACCACATGTTTAGACACAATTCACACACCTGTTACATTTCCATAATGCTAAGACTCTCTACACTTACTTCATCCACTTTCTTGTTTGGTACACAGTCATTTGATGGATGTGTAAGATCATTACCAGACCGTCTGCTGCAAACTCTACAGTTAATGAATGGCTGCAAAAACACACAGACACACAAAAACAGTATTTAAAGAGTGGTGGGCAATAAATACAGTGAGAGAAGGTGTAGTAAAGATATATCTAATGATTTAAGGCAGAGCTGCTGGAGTGCAGGGTTTAATGACACAGAACAATTTTAGAGGAAAGAGCTTCCAAAGCAGGGTCACCATAAGGCTATATTATACAAAGCAAGTTCATCTAAAAGTATGAACAACAAATCCCGTTTAACTGAACACTGCTCTGTATTAAAATACTGTCCTCCGATCAAGCTAAGTGGTCCTGTAGTTCACTATTTAAAGAGGTAAATTTAAAGGGTAATTCACACTGCACATCTACCCTGCTCTGACCAGGTTTAATTACTGGCTTTCTAATTAAAACAAGAGTTAAGTCCTGCCCTTTCACCACAAAACACCACACTGCCATTTAAGGCTGATTTCAACAATGAGTTTTAGTTAACCTGGCTCGATTGAGTTAACTCTGGGTATGTAAAACCCGCTTTGTAGTACAGCCCACAGGTCTTTAAATAAGGCCAGCTAGGGTTCATAGCTCGAAGCATAATCTACAGGTCACCCCTCAGATGATTAGCATTTGCTTCTGCCTGGTAATCCAGCCTTTAAGCCTGTAAACCTACTAAAATTTGAGAATAAGGTGAAGGAACTGGCTCTTTGAGGCCACCTATGTATTTGTTACTTTATTGTTGGCTAACTTTCCCCCGCAGGGCATCAAAAAAGTTAACATGAACCTAAATTAATTTGCTAACTGATATGTCCAATGCTCACAGTCACAGTGACTCTTTACTTACCCTCTTGTCCATGAAAATACAGTCAGCCCGATGGTCTGTTGCAGTTGACTTTGGACATTTTGTTGCTCTCAAGAGAATCTCAATGTCAATGTATTCACTGCTGATCTAAATCACATAAACACGTTATATACAAAATTGCCTACAACTGTTTTAAAGGCAATATAACAAACAATAATCACCCAAAAAATGGCAAACTGTCACAGACTTGACTGCACCAGATTCAGAGAGAAACTGTGAGAAGGTAAAATTGACCAGGGCTGAGATATACAACCATCACTTTCATTGTGAAGAGACATTAAGCATCATATGCATTGAAATTAAAACATCAAAATCAATGTGATACTCATTAGTTCAGCTTGCAGATGATGAAAGTTTCACACTTTTGTAAACACTTTCTCAGCAGTTACCTTCGGACGGCCCTGGATGTTATAGAAATTCATGTGCTGACGGGTTCCTTGATGAGCATTTTCGACTGCGAGTTTAATGGCCGTCTTGTGAGTGCAGGGAGACTGTGGTAATCTTGCTGGGCCTCTGTGGAGATAAGCAGAGCTCCATAAGCCAAAACCAGAAGCAGCAGGCGGGTCATCTTCCTCTCAGCTTTGAAGGGAGAAGCAGGACTGAGGACACTGATCTGTGGTCCCCTTATCCAGCACGTCCAGGGGCGTGTCCTTCACTCGAAACAAACAGACCTTTGAACAACATTGGAAAACTCTTCAGGATGAATTGAGGCAGGTGGTCAAGTGGGTTTATTGTTATTTCAGCAATATACACAGTACACAGTGAAAGGAAACATTGTTCCTCCTGGACCACGGTGCAACACAAAGAAGAAAAACAGAAACAACACAAGATGACACAAGTGCGGGCAAGATAGAACTATACAGAGTGAAAGGAGCACAAACAGAGGGAGAAAGTGCAAGATAAACACAAGAGCAACAATACAATACTACAGGACAAGACAGCGCAGTCAAGAACACAGAGTGCAGCCAGAGCTAACCTGAATAGGGGCATCAAGGTTGCCAGGCAGGCAGAGAAACAGAAAATAGAGGTCTACTTCACATACAACAACCCACAGTGGGTGTGGCAGGGAATACAACACATTACAAACTTCAAAGGCAACAACACCGTCACTGTTAACAGCAACGCCCTTTTAGCAAAGGAGCTAAACAGCTTCTTTGCTCGTCTGGAGGAACACAGAGCAGACATAGCCACACTGCCCCCTCCCCCAATCTCCAGCACTCACAGACTCCCTCTGCAGGAACACCACGCGAGAAGGCACATTGCATCTCTAGGTGTGTGGAGTTTAAGACAAGGCAAGTGATGCTACGATAATATAATTCCTTGGTAAGACCCCACCTAGAATATTGTGTGCGGGTTTGGTTACCATACCTTAAGAAGGACATTGCTGCCTTGGAAAAGGTGCAACGTAGGGCAACGAGAATGATTCCTGGTCTTAGAGGAATGTCTAATGAGGAGAGGTTAGCTGAGCTGAATCTGTTTAGCCTCGAGCAAAGGAGACTAAGGGGGGACATAATCCAGGTGTTTAAGATTCTAACAGGTCTGGATGCTGTTCAGCCAAATGGCTATTTCAATGTTAGTTTAAATACCAGAACTCGTGGCCATAAGTGGAAATTAGCTGGAGAACATTTTAAAACGAATTTGATGAAGCATTTCTGTACACAGCGTGTAGTTAGAGTATGGAATAGTCTTCCTGTTATTGTAACACAAGCTAAAACCCTGGGTTCTTTTAAATCAGAGCTAGATAAGATTTTTGAGCTATTAGCTAAGTTCTCCTCAAAGGAGCTTGATGGGCCGAATGGCCTCCTCTCATTTGTAAATCTCTTTGGTTCTTATGAGTCAGCTTACAGAGATGAGGTCCAGAAACTGATAGGTTGGAGTTCAGCAAACAATTTGGCACTAAACAGCACAAAGACAAAGGAATCACTGACTTCAGGAAGGATGGAGGCGACACTGGCCTGCCTAGATGGATGGATGGATGTTTTTATTGACATTGTAAGTACAATGAGATTTAGTTTGGAACGCGCCAGCAGCTACACAGTATATTTACAATTATATAGATTGTGAGGCATAAAATAAGGTGTGAGTAATATAACATAACGACATAATATAAGTAATCATTAATTAATCATTACAGATGGTATGAGGTGTGAACCGCTAGGCTGCTATGGCATGTTTGGTATCAAACCGATGGAAAATCACTCCAGTTTCCAAATCTGGTCAGTGGTTACCACGAAAGTGAATATATCAAAAGTTACACCAGCCTAACGAAAATCATCAATACAAGGGAAATCACTCTGGTCATAAATCTCAAAAGGACTGATACAGACCCCCTTCCGAAAGCCCGCCAAATGGATGGTCAGCCATTGGTCCAGGAGTCGAATTCCTGGTCACTCCTATTCACGAACTTTACACTATAAAACCTGGCACCTCAGAACAAAGCCAGGAGAGGAGAAACAGAAGGGAGGAGAAAACAAAAGACCATCAGCACGAAGAGAGGCAGAGAACATCAGCCCAAGAGAAGAGAAGCCCACAAGAAGCCCTCCTGAAGCCTATCAGTGAAGACCCAGCTGGACAGAGAACTGCAACCAAGCCCAAGCTTCACCAGGAGAGGGAATCAGAGGGGCTCCACTCCAACAACCGCTGCAAACACCGCGCCTCCCTGAGTGCCATCACCCATCAGCTCATCAGCCTCCGCAACCAACTGCCAAGACCCCCCCCCCCCCACTCTGCAACCAAGTAAACAAACTTCCTTTCATTTATAACAACCTAAACTCCTATTCACCTGCTATATTACTTTAGGACAGTATTTCCACAAATTGCTTGCTTTGCAGAACAGTATTTTCCCTTTTAAGGTTACTCATTTTAAATCTGGTCATTGCATTTTCATGATTACATTGTTTGTGTCCACTCCGTTATTTCGTGTTTATTGTTTGTTAGGTGTAATGTCTGTCTTATGTTAGTTATAGGAATAAATGCATGTCTTTTACACAACTTCAGCCTCCGTTCATTGAGTGCTCACAAGAATCCCTGCCTGTGCGATCTACGCTCTGAAACCTCAAATTCGCCTGAAATATCGCGAGACTCTCTCTCATTGGCCGTGAGGGGAGCTTCGCTACCGATCGTTTACATTACCTGGTGACGCAGCTCGTTGGACAAGCCTTCTATTCTAACCCAGGTTATTACGTGATACTGGTTATTAATGAGTTCCATTTAAGTCACACATTAACAGACTCACGGTGTTTCGCAATTGAGTTTGAGCCGACCATTCAGCATAAAAATTGGTTAATAATCACAAGGCACAAGGTTTAAACTTATTCTGAGCACACAATTTAAACTTTTTATGACCGAACGTGCAGTGAAGAAGCGCTACTGTCAACTGGTTGCAAAAGTCGCACTCATGGCAATCTGAAGGCATTTAAGCGGGATCATATGGGCTTATTATAGTTATTTTTATTTCTATTATTAGTAGTTATATTATTTTGTTTTATTTTCGGTGATTTCATTGTAGTTCTTTCGTATTAAACTGCAGTAAACTTTAACCCTATGTCTGACGAGATTCTCAGATGTAGCGCTTTGTTTCCAGGTTCAATTCGGACGAGTGTCTCCGTTTCTATATATCCTGGGAGAGATCTCTCTATTAGCGAACGGGAATACTTGTTATGAGGTTCTAACCTAAATTATGTTGCGCTTGGACATAAGACCGATAGCTTAGTTACCTATCAGGATCATACTCGTATGTGTGTGCCTGCTTTAGACAAAGCAAGTTTAACACAACTTTGCGCTGTGAGCCAAGTGTGTGTCATTTAGAAATTGGGAGTCTCCTGTGCTTGAGACCCGCCGTGGTTAAGCACCATTTGCGACGAGATATAGTGCACTCACAATTTAAATCTGTCGCCGTAACGCGTGCGCCGTCTCGCTTCAGTAATTGTTTTAAGGGGTTTTATACTGTGCAAGGCACAGAAGAAGGCCACAAGCAGCATGCGCATGCATTAAATGTGTGTGTCACTCATCTAGCGTCGGCAACCGCCTAGCTATATCTTTGGTTACCTCTAGTGGTAAGGCATAGAACTACCACTCCATTTCGAAATTGCGCCTCTAGTGGCCAGGCATAGAACTACCACTCAATTTCGATATTGCGCCTCTAGTGGCCAGGCATAGAACTACCACTCCATTTTGATATTGCGCCCCCGGTGGTCAGGCATAGAACTACCACTCCATTTCGATATTGCGCCCCCGGTGGTCAGGCATAGAACTACCACTCCAGTTCGAAATTGCGCCTCTAGTGGTCAGGCATAGAACTACCACTCCATTTCGAAATCGCGCTTCTAGTGGTCAGGCATAGAACTACCACTCCATTTCGATATTGCGCCCCCGGTGGTCAGGCATAGAACTACCACTCCATTTCGAAATTGGGCTTCTAGTGGTCAGGCATAGAACTACCACTCAATTTTGAAATTGCGCTTCTAGTGGCAAGCCATAGAAGTACTACTCCATTTCGAAATCGCGCCTCTAGTGGTCAGGCATAGAACTACCACTCCATTTCGATATTGCGCCTCTAGTGGTCAGGCATAGAACTACCACTCCATTTCGAAATTGCGCCTCTAGTGGCCCGGCATAGAACTACCACTCAATTTCGATATTGCGCCTCTAGTGGCCAGGCATAGAACTACCACTCCATTTTGATATTGCGCCCCCGGTGGTCAGGCATAGAACTACCACTCCATTTCGATATTGCGCCCCCGGTGGTCAGGCATAGAACTACCACTCCAGTTCGAAATTGCGCCTCTAGTGGTCAGGCATAGAACTACCACTCCATTTCGAAATCGCGCCTCTAGTGGTCAGGCATAGAACTACCACTCCATTTCGATATTGCGCCCCCGGTGGTCAGGCATAGAACTACCACTCCATTTCGAAATTGGGCTTCTAGTGGTCAGGCATAGAACTACCACTCCATTTCGATATTGCGCCCCCGGTGGTCAGGCATAGAACTACCACTCCAGTTCGAAATTGCGCCTCTAGTGGTCAGGCATAGAACTACCACTCCATTTCGAAATCGCGCCTCTAGTGGTCAGGCATAGAACTACCACTCCATTTCGATATTGCGCCCCCGGTGGTCAGGCATAGAACTACCACTCCATTTCGAAATTGCGCTTCTAGTGGTCAGGCATAGAACTACCACTCAATTTTGAAATTGCGCTTCTAGTGACAAGCCATAGAACTACTACTCCATTTCGAAATCGCGCCTCTAGTGGTCAGGCATAGAACTACTATTCCATTTCGAAATCGTGCCTCTAGTGGTCAGGCATAGAACTACCACTCCATTTCGAAATTGCGCCCCCGTTGGTCAGGCATAGAACTACCACTCCATTTCGATATTGCGCCCCCGGTGGTCAGGCATAGAACTACCACTCCAGTTCGAAATTGCGCCTCCAGTGGTCAGGCATAGAACTACCACTCCATTTCAAAATCGCGCCTCCAGTGGTCAGGCATAGAACTACAACTCCATTTCGATATTGCGCCCCCGGTGGTCAGGCATAGAACTACCACTCCATTTCGAAATTGCGCTTCTAGTGGTCAGGCATAGAACTACCACTCAATTTTGAAATTGCGCTTCTAGTGGCAAGCCATAGTAGTGCCACTCTATTGAAATTGCACCTCTAGTGGTCCGCCATAGTAGGTTAACAACATCTGAGTTGGGTCTCTGGTGGTCAACTGCGGTGATACAACACGCATAATTGGACACACAGGTTCTTGCCTGAAAGCAGGAATCAACTTCACAGACTAAATCAGTTTGATCACAATACATTAACATCCAATTAGGTTATTGTTGCATAACTAATTGATGTTTACAATTGAATAAGAAACACAATTCATTTGGTTTGATTCCCGTTTAACCTTTTTGATTTATTTTAGGTTTTATTTCACCTTATGCTTTCATTCATTCCATCTCCCCCAACAAGGGGACTTGCATAGAAGTTCAACCACTATTAACAACAGTAAACCAGTTACGTACACAATCCCATCAGGAAGTCGTTTGGATGTGATCAGTTGAGCCCTTCGGGTGCTGGGTGCTTACCATTCGCTCTCTGTTGGTTGAGCTTGTCTGTGGCTCTGCTGTCACTGCTTGTGATCGTACAGTTTGTCAGAACCGAAGGGGAGTTCTCAGCAATTGGATGCCCAAAAGCGTGTCAGCCCGGCTACACCCACTGACTCATTACGGGCAAGGCTGACAGGTACCTCAGGCGGTCATTACAACTTTTGAGCAGGACTTCGTTTAGGGTGAGTTCTGAGAACGGCCCTAGCTTGGACTCTCACTAGGGTGGGTGATACCTGAAGGCAATTTTGCCAGCCGATAAGCTCCACCTGGGTTGTCTCAGTTGTGCATACAGAATACGCCCTTCCAAGTTAACATTGCTGGGGATCGGGGGAGTGGAAGCCGGACTCAGGCTTGCTTGGCTGGGAGAATGATTCCTGGTCTTAGAGGAATGTTTAATGAGGAGAGGTTAGCTGAGCTGAATCTGTTTA
>NW_026043162.1:0-53042 GCF_023856365.1 Brienomyrus brachyistius | reverse complement strand
TCCATTTCCTTCTTGATAATTAGCGCCATTGAAAAAAAAAAAACGGTGCCTTTCCTAATATTAACTGACTCTCAGACAAATGTACTGCTTGAAGACCCTGCCACTATTCGCATTTTCCAGCAGGAGTCACAAATCTTCATTGCATTCAGTTTATTCTCAGATGAGCTCATGCATGTTTCTATGTGCATCTTTACACTTAAACAAATACAGCTAACCTCTGTTGTTATATTCCATAAATATTTGTCGTGACTGGCCTTTTTTCTCAAATGATGGATTCTGAACTAAAACTGACAGTATTCTAAAATATTTATATTGCCACATCATCGACACATGTTCTAATATGACATAGCATTCCCCTGGACCATAGTGCGACTTAGAGACAAGATATAACATGCCCTTCACGGTAAAACACTAGATAGGTGCAACACTTAATGTCAACGTTGTCAATGTCAATGTTGACTTAATGTCAACGTTAAATTCATGGATTCGCAAATTAAGTAACACGGTTACAGTACAAAAACGAGCAGAGCTGTGTATGGCATGACTATCTCGCGGCGGCGACAAAATATGCTTATCCTTCTAATTATTCAGAAGAAAATATATTTGCAAGCACAGCCGTTCACGGCTTCCGTACAAAAAGCTGTCACTACGCTACAGGAAGAATACACGACCAATATAGGATTTACACAAGTCTGCTTCTTTTGTTTTATTTAGTAACAACTTTCACAAAAATTGACAGCAATACTGCTAAAAGTGCAGATCTGTTGCCAAATTAAATAAACAAGAAATTAATCATAAAAATATTCAAAGTATATACAGCCAGGGGCGCCGCTAGCAATTTTGGGCCCTATGACAAAATATGAGGTTGGGCCCCCCTACCACACCCATTCAGATCTCTGGGGGCCCCTAAAGGGCGTGGGCCCTTAGAATTGTCCCAACTTTCCCCCCCTTAGCGGCGCCCCTGTATACAGCTAACCATTTCCAATCGAAAAGTACATACAAGTCTCCAATATAAGTTATACAATGGAGCGCAGATAAAACTTTTAAATAGTAATTAACCAAACTATATAAAGAATACAAGTTTGAATACAGGTAATTTGTATAAATTTTACTGTGTTCAGACTGAAAAATCAGCACCAGCCTTACACACATTGCAGTTCTGCTTTTTTCTTCTTTTAGCATAATTACCGTTTCACGTTCACGAGGCAGAAGATCCCTGCAAATGTGAAAATTCACAAGTAACAGGCACCATTAACCTCAAGCCATAACAGTCTGCTAGCCTGAACAATAGCAAACTCTATGTATTACCAATTATTACGCAGGTTGTCACTTTATCAAATCATGACTGTTACTAAGAAGTGGAGTGAAACGCGTGTCACGAGATCTCGCGATATTACAACATGACGAGATTTCTCGTTGGAGCGAAAAGCCGTTTCACGAATGCGCTGCAAATGAGCTGCTGTAAATATGTCGGCATCTGACTAAATTACTAAGTAGATACCCAGACACTTTTGAATCTTTTGTGTGTCAGCATTTCGGGTGCCCGGCGGAAAATATAAATGGCGAAAGGGAGACAGACAAAACACGAACCATCTGTAAGGACTGTAGAAAGCTAATGCCGCACACAGCGGCTAATGCTACTACTAACTACTATGCAAAGCCATTTGCAGCTCCATCATAGCTCTTTATTTAAATTCACTGCACCGGTGAAGAAAACATTTTTTAAAAAATGTTATGTTTATTATTGGGTGCTTTCCACTTCATGCACCCACATACAGCGCTAGCTTAAAGCAATGCATTCTGGTCCTGACGCAATGCATCATGGTATATTTTTTATCGCCCGTTGCATTACGTCACCATGTCACATGGTACCAAAACTCCGCGAGAGCAAGGACACATCAGGCAGCACCTCTTAGCAGGCTGCACAGGCTGGATCCGCCTCCATTACGACACAACTTTGCCCTTATTGGCTTAAGATTTTAGTTACATACATGACGTTTGTATATCTGCTATTTCTCCCGAGAAGCAGGTAAAGCGGTAACTGCTTTTCAATTAATTTACTTGGTAAAATTAAATTTAAATAAATGATATGAATATTGTAATAGTACTCGTGAGCTTTGTTTGTTGTTAGTTACTGTAATGTTGCGCTGCTTTATTTGTTTAATCGTCTTGTCTGTGAAGACATTCAAGTTAATCAAATAAGAACTGCACTGTACACTGTACATGACCATAAAAACTTTGAATCCTTGAAATAAATGTTTTTTGATCTTTTCCTTGGCAGTTATCTTTTTACACAGGGCCTCTATGTACACAATAGTTATTTTTTTCACGACTAACAGTATGGATCAGGAGTTGGTTATTGTAAAAGAAGTAATGTGCATGCAGGTGATATTTGTATAGATTTATATTTACCCCTAGGTGATAAGTTTGACAGTCATTTCTTTTACCGTTTGGCCTCTCGGTTGAACATAATAGTGGCGCGAGCAGCTCCACTTGGTTTTTTAAAAATACTCAGCCATGAACTTTTGGTGATCTCAGGTGAATCCTTCCTTCAGTAGTAAACCTTGGTAGTTTCAGCCGTTTACACATTGTCTCACTAAAAGGTTGATAATATATTTGTCCTTTTACATAGTGATAAAATATACGCGATAAAAATGTGAATATTCATAGATTCAGGACTAACAAAGTAGCTAACAGAAACTCAGACTAACAAAAGGTGCAAATACATACTCAGTTGGTTCCATTGTGTTGATTACATTATAATGTTTACATTGTAATGATTATATCATGGATATTTGGCATACTTTTTATAAAATCGTAATTCTTATATTCTGCGTTATATAGTGCTAAATAATATTCCATAGATGGATGGACTTTATTAATCCCCGTGGGGAAATTGTGTTTTTTATGTCTCCCTCAACTTACTCTTTGTGGAGTAAGTTGTCCGCGAAGTGCAGCTACCTGTTGGGGCGCCCAGGGAGCTGGGGGTTAAGGGCCTTGCTCAAGGACCCACAGACGTGCTGAGGCTGGGTTAGTTTCAACTGGTGACCTCATTACAGGCACAAGGACTGACCCCTGCCCCCAACTGTGTAGGAGTAGCATTTATGCTGTTTCTTGAGTGTGAGCTAGTACATAAACCAGGCTAGTGCTCACCATTGCAAAAATACTCTAGCTTTCTGTCATACACATTTTTTTATTTTCTTACATTGTCCGTTTTTGTTCATAGTCTGTAATATCTGAATAACGACAATGTAGAGGAAAAACAGATTAAATTCTCCTTGTTTGTATTTTCCCCATGTAATCCACTGCCTTGTGGTAAGAGGTGCAAAAGTCAGACGCGTTGAATGATGAGGATACGATATTGAGTTTAGTTCTTGAGAGGATTTATTCATATGATATTTTAACACACAGTACTTTGAACTGGTTTGTTTGGCGCAAAAGGGCCGATATGCAGACACCATCACACATGGCAAATACGGTCAATGACTGTTTCACTTTGCACCTTCAGCCCTGAGCCGCGTAATCTCAGCACCTTTAATAACAACCATTGCTCTGCCTCCTACAGGTGGGAATACACTTAGACAATAGTAAATATCACTAAGGCAGGCAAGTACCTCTCGTTACAAGTGTTTGCAATACTATATAACATTATATTATAAACAATAAATACGAATAAATAAAAACATTAAACAAATAAACATAATCAATAATATTCATGAATAATTATGCTTAATATACAAATAAAAGAATAGCTCCTGCAGATGATTTCAGATAACTACTGGAACAATGAGTTCTGGAGGGGAGCAAGCTCTGTTACATGCTATAGAAATGTTGATCTGATTCCTTTCATTATCAGATTGTTACCACTGTTAAAAACCACAGATATTGTATTCTGATTGTATGCATTTCCTTATTAGGGCATGTCAGTTACTTCTGTTAAAAAATCCGTTTATTCTGACGTCGTAAATTTCCTGATCAGAGTTTACCCTCTTTAAAGTGATGGAGGTCCACTTGTGCGAAAGATACATCGATATGCATATGAGATTTCGTTTGTGCCAAAAATATGTAAATAGCACACAGTCCATGTCGACTGAGCATGTGACAAAGAATTTTTCTGTGACAATTCTATTTTGTCAATGAGTTTGTCTGTGGAGCCCCTGAAGGGACCTAATGGTGTCCGCTAATTAGATACCCAGAAATAAACTGTGTGGCTCCTGCCCAAGCATTGCTGCCCAAACAGCAGCTTCCTCCTTATGCCACCGAGGGAGGAGTAGCCAGTGGTTTCCCCTGCCCCTTCCCCTCTCCCCCCTGCAGACGAGGATCATAACCATTCAGCCACCGACTCTACCTCCTTCTCGGTGAAGAAGTGCCGTGGCGAACACTCAGGCAGCAGGACGAGGTAGGCAGAAATTCTTGCCCCTATGTTGGTATGTCCAAATCCTCAAGGGGGAGATAAGGTTTGCTCATCTGACACTGTAGATGAAGGAGTTGAACATAAGAACATAAGAACTATACAAACGAGACGAGGCCATTCGGCCCATCATGCTCGCTTGGGGAGAACTAAACTAATAGCTCAGAGTCGTTAAAATCTTATCTAGCTCTGATTTAAAGGAACCCAAGGATTCAGCTTGCACTACATTATCAGGAAGACTATTCCATACTCTACACGCTGCGTAAAGAAGTGCTTCCTTAAATCCAGCTTGAAATGTTCTCTCCGCTAATTTCCACCTATGGCCACGAGTTCGTGTATTTAAACTAATGCTGAAGTAACTATTTGGTTGAACAGCATCCAAACCTGTTAGAATCTTATATACCTGGATCATGTCCCCCCTCAATCTCCTTTGCTTGAGACTGAACAGATTTAGCTCAAGTAACCGTTCCTCGTATGACATTCCTCTAAGACCAGGAATCATTTTTGTGGCCCTAACGCTGCACCTTTTCTAAGGCCACAATGTCCTTTTTAAGATATGGTGACCAACCTGCACACAATATTCTAGGTGAGGTCTCACCAAGGAATTGTATAATCTTAGCATTACCTCCCTTGACTTAAACTCCACACACCTGGAGATATACCCCAACATCCTATTGGCCTTTTTTATTGCTTCCCCACACTGGCGAGAATGGGACATGGAAGCATCAAACATACACACCAAGGTCTTTCTCATGATCAGCTACCATTATTTCAGTGACACCCATGAAATACCTGTACTTTATATTTCTGCTCCCTAGATGGAGTAACCTTATATTTATCGACGTTAAATTTCATCTGCCAGGTATCGGCCCAGTCACTAATTAAATCAAGATCCCGCTGTAGCTGCTGAGCCACTAATTCAGTATCTGCTACACCACCCCACCTTGGTGTCATCTGCAAATTTCACCAGTTTACTGTATATATTGGTATCCATATCATTTATGTAAATTAGGAACAATAGTGGTCCTAAAATCGAACCCTGCGGTACCCCACTATGAACGCAAGCCCACTGTGAGTTGAAGGACATTGCCAGTGACCTGCTGGACCCCAGGCAGAACAGGCCTCACCATGCGACAGCCCTTCAGAGACTGGTCCTCCTGCGCATGGACTGGGGCATGATGCATCAGTTTAAACAGGAGCCTGGTAAATCCTGCGAGTGCTACACCAAGCGACTGATGGCAGCATTCTCCAACTACAGTGGGATGGACTCCACAACGGACCGAGAGTGTATGTGATGTAAAATACACTAAGATAGGTAAAAACTCTTTTGTGGACTAAGTAAAACAAACATTTTATGTTCTAGTTTTCTTAAAACTACTGAACAAAATAATTGGCTACACTGCAGTTCCGCTGTTTTGTTTGGCACCCCTGCATGTCGTGCATTGTGTGGAAAAAACCTGAAGGCTGAGGAATGTTACGTACACAGCTAGAATGTAAAAACTCTCTCTGGTGTAATTCACTGCATAAAACCAATGGTGTTAAGTGTGATGTCTTCTTCATAACACTCCCTGATGTTTGTGTCCGTGACCATGAGATAGGGTGGGCTGCTTTTCTTCCTTCCTTTGACTAGTATTCCTCCTAAATTGTTCATCTGTATTTGCTGCATTGGTACTTGATGTGCGTGTGCCTTGTGTCACGATCGCCATTTAACGGGAGCGGCGGACGGGCAGGAAACAGGCAAGGCAGGCAGGATACGGGGATTTATTAGGAACACGGGGTGCAGGAAACATCTCACGCAGACGGACTTCAATGACGGACACTGAACTCTAGTAAGACATGAACTCAAATAGACAGGACTGATTGAAAATAATCGGACACAGCTGGGTACGATCAGGGAAGCACACGTGGATAATCAGGGGGGCGTGGCACACACGGTGGTCAGACTGTCCGGGACCTCCTCGGGGACTAGGGCAGGAAAGTCTGGAGCTGGGTCAGGGACAGGAGTGGGGCCAGGAACAAGAGCCCCAGGGGGCACAGTCATTTGAGGCGGAGGGAGCGCCTCGGGCGTGGGCTCTGGGGCCGCAGGGGGCAGCGGAGGCGGCTGCTCAGGAGCTACTGGGCAAAGCAGGCGGCGGCTGCTCGGGCTCTGGGGCCGCAGGGGGCAGCGGAGGCGGCTGCTCGGGCTGCGCAGGAGCTATGGGCGACGAAGGCAACTGCTCAGACGCTGTAGCAGGAACCCAGGACTTTATGCTCAGCCCACTGCTGTTAACTCCGATGACTCACAACTGAGCAGCAATGCACATTTCGAATTCCATCATCAACATCAGGCAGATGACAAGACTGTTGTGGGTCTCATCAATAAAAACGGTGACTCAGCATACAAAGAGGAAGTGTGATGACTATCGGACTGCTGCAGAGCCAACAACCTGTCTCTGAATGTTGACCAAAGAGATGGTTGTTGACGTTAGAAGAACACAAAACACAGAGTGACCACTCTCTGCTGCACATCGATGGCTCATCTGTGGAGATCGTAGAGAGTACCAGATTCCTTGTTGTCCATCTGGCGGAGAATCTCACCAGGTCCTTCAACATCAGCTCCATAGTAAGGAAAGCACAGCAGCACCTCTACTCTCCACGGAAGCTCAGAAAAGCCATCTCCCATTCTCACACTCTATTGGGGAACTGTTGAAAGCACCCTGAGCAGCTGCATCACGGTCTGCTTTGAGAACTGTGTCGCCTCAGATCACAAGTCCCTACAACAGATAGTGATGACAGGTGAGAAAATCATTGGGAGTATCGTGTTAGAGAAATATGTACTTTTTTTATCATCATTTTGCTAGACGCTTAGATAACAACACCCTGCCGCAGCTTGATCTTAATTGAGCAATAACACGTCTCAAGAACTGTCGCTTGAATATTTCCACCCCATATATGGTGACAAACAATGTTCAATGTCAGTTGCATATCCTGTTTGTGTACCTCAATAAAAGACACTGCGAGGGGAGTTACTCTTTCGAAGTTGGCTGAGTTCGACTGAGAGGCTGACACCTCGAGGTCAGGACCGGGCTTCCCTTTGTATAGGAAAAGTGGTAAAAATGTCCCAAGGTTCTTGGTTGATCATTTGAATGCAGACAATGTTAGGAATTTATGATCATTGGGGGAAGCCAGGGAGAGAATGGGGGTTCCAGTTGGCACCACTATGGTGATAAGGATAAGATAAGGTGATAAGAATTGAATTACAATGATCATAAAAGTCTCCACCCTGTCCTGTCCCGTCCCTGTCTCAGGATCCTCACACTCCAGGGGGTCACTCTTTATATGTAAATTCACTCACAACACCTACACACAACACCTTGGTGGGGAGGGCCTTTTTGGGTATAAAGGGGGGTGAAGAACTGTCTTCAATTTGTATCTGAGCTGCCTTTCAGTACCCGGTGTGTCTCTACACTGTATTACATTGTATTATTTTTGCTGTTCAATAACCATCATTTTGCTGAAACTGCGGAGACTCTGCAAGTGGATTCCCTACACCTTGCAGCAAGTAAAACGTCATCACAGCTGTCTGTGTTGTTCTGTGTTCAGAGACTGGTTTGTTTCCAGCGCATCTTCAGAAGAAGATAACCCTAACATATCTCTCCCCTCCATCACAGATATTCACACCACACACTGCATCCGCAAAGCCACCACCATTGTGGATGACCCCACCCACCCCTCACATTATCGTTTCACCCTCCTGCCTTCTGGAAATAGGTCCCGGAGCATTCGGGCCTTTACAGCCAGACTCAAACAGCTTTATCCCCCATGCCGTCAGACTACTGAACTCTCAGGGACTAATCTGATACCACACACACATACACTCATTAACACACTTATTATATTAACTACTATTTTTTATCTTATTGTCGCCATGTTTACAGTTACTTTTTATTTATTTTTATTGCTACCTCATTGGACAACCAAACTGCGCCTTCTCAGTACTGGGTTTACTGTGCTGTTTGTGCTCGTTGGTGTCAGTTGTCCTCTCTTTTTGCACTGTCCTGCAATGTTTGCACAGTTTTTGCTCATTATGCACCATACAGTATGTTGCTAGGTTGGTATGTGTTAGTCTTCTGTTAATTTAAGTAGCACCTTGGTCCGAGGGAAACAGTTTTCTTTTGTAACTGTACTATACTCAACTGTGTAAAGTTAAAAAATAACATTAAAGACCTACTTGACTTTTACTGAACAGGTGCTAAAGTGAAATTACTTGCTTCTGGGAAAGAACTCCAGCTGAAATTCTGTACAACAATTATGGGAGACATATGGGAAGGACGCGGTGTCAGACCTGCCCCAGTGGGACGAATGTGGTTTTCCTAGTAACAGCAGCATCAGTCCCAATCAGATAAGCCAGATGCGTCTGAAATTAGAGGAACGGGATCAGACTGGTTGCTCAGGGACTAATGTGGTAGAACTAAAACAGAGACAAATTGGACTGTGTTTCAATTGTGGGAAAATGAGACAAAGCAGGCAGAGGAGATGCGGGTGGCAAAGAAGCATGAGATAAGGAATGCAGAGAATGTGGATGAGGGTGAGACTCCTGTGAAAACTGTGTATTGAAAATTAGGGCCATAGTATTGTCATCCATCCTGTCAGGGTATGGAAATACACTGAGGGTAAATGGCCTAATGCAGGAAGTGTCTTAATCCTATAACATCCAGCTGATCAGGCTGTGGGGGACAGTGTAGTACTGCACTCTTCTGGCTGGGACCTTGAATAAATGAATGAATGTTACATTTATACAGCCCTTTTCAAAGATACACAAAGAGCTTTACAGAAGCACTGGGGAGCCACTTCAACCCAAACGTGAGGCAGCAGGAGAGGGGGCCCAGGCAGAGAGAACAGCCAACAAGACGGGTGCTTCCACAGACAGGACGGGGGCCCCGGCAGACCAACGCTGACGACTCCTGGGACCAAGTCAACAGAGCAGCTGTCGTCATTGTGACTCACCCTCATACATCCATCCATTGTCTAAACCGCTTATGCTACTGGGTCGCGGGGGGTCCAGAGCCTATCCTGGCAGGATCTGTGCACGAGGCAGGGAACAACCCAGGACGGGGGGGCAGCTCATTGCAAGGCACATTCACACACCATTCACACACACATGCACTCCTACGGCCAATTTAGCAAGAGAGAACATGCAAACTCCCCACACATGTGACCCAGGCGGAGACTCGAACCTGAGTCCCAGTGGTGGGAGGTAACAGTGCTAATCACTGCACCACCAAGCAGCCCCACCCTCATACATGATTTCTGATTCTTGATTTTAATCCCCTTTTCTGTTTTTTGGCAACATATAAAGTGCTGTGAATGTCACTGTCAGATTGTCATATCATCCTCCAGTTGTCCCTTGTCACCCTTGATGCACATTGAGTGTTTGCTAAATATTTTATCTTGTAGTGTTCCTGATTTTTTCCTGTGTTTTAATTTGCAATTCTCAAAATTTCATGACTGGCATCCGTGGGGACGATTAATTAAACCTGTTAACTCTGCACTTCAATTTCAAACTGTTGGTAACATGTGTACATATTTTTGTCTGATCTTTTCACCACCAGGTGGCGATATAGCAACTCCAGAGTTATTGATGGCTAGAACAAAAAAAACACAGTAACACAGAGGTGTAGCTAAAAATTCTGGGCCCCTGACAGAATGTCACCTTGCGCCCTCTGTCGAATTTTACATTCTGTGAAAGAGATTTGTTGAGCCATCTTCCAATGTAATCCAATCCAGCTCTTTATTTGAAAAGCACATTAAACAACCTTATGGACCAAAGTGCTGCACAAAGGAATAAATAAAAACATTCACACACTTAAAAACGAAGTAAAAGAAATTTAATAAAAACCAAAACATTCAATGTGAGTAAAAGGCCATTAATAAAAATTTAAAAAAATCAATTAATTAATAAAGAAAAGGCTAAGATTAAAATAAGATTTACTATTAAAATTAACATCTCACAATGTGTCAAAGGTGAAGGAGAAGAGATTAGAAGAGATTTAAAAACGGACAGAGGGGATTCCTCTCTAATGTGAAAAGGCAAGTCATTCCACATTTTAGGAGCTGCGACTGCAAAGGCTCGATCCCCTCTAAGCTCACGCTGAGTCTTAGGAACCGTCAGGAACAGCTGATCAGCTGACCTGAGAGAGCGGGTGGGGGTGTAAGGGTGAAGCAGCTCACAGAGGTCAGATGGAGCAAGACCACTGAGGGCTTTAAAAGCAAATAACAGAATTTTAAAATGAATCCTAAAATTACGGGCAGCCAGTGGAGTGAGGCTAAAATGGGGGAGACATGCTCATATTTCCATGTGCGGCAGCATTTTTGAACCTTCTGGAGGTGAACAATAGTGGAGCCTCTAACCCCAACATAGAGGGCGTTACAGTGGTCCAAACTAGTAGTGACAAAAGAGTGGATTACTGTCTCAAAGTGCTGCCTAGAAAGAATTGGCTTTATTTTGGCCAACTGCCTCAATTGTAAAAAGCTTGACTTGACAACTAACCTTATCTGAGTGTCAAACTTAAGGTTGGTGTCGACTTATAACCCCTAGGTGTGTGATGACTGGTTTACAATATTGTTCCAAGGAACCTAAAATTACAGTGGAGGTCAGAGGAGTGGAGTTACCAAAAACCAACACTTCTGTCCATTACCTCCCCACTTCCTTGTTAGTTACAATATTTGTTCTGCATTACTGTACTGCTTTGGAGCCTTTTGATATTAAGGTGAATAACACAGGTGAAAAATTAGGTGAAAAAAGAGACAGATGCATTGACAGCAGTCGTGGCCACACTTTGGACTGGGAGTGTAAGAGCAAAGGAAACTGAATCCACTATGTTCTGTCCTGTAAATTTTTATTAAACACCACATGACACACATACGAGTCCTGTTTTAACTTTCAGGGCTGATGGTCTGCAGCCTGGCTTGTGTTCTACAGTGCAGCGCAGGTGCAGTCACTGTGCTGAGCCCGGCGTTATATTAATGACGCAGCCTTTCACACTGACCAGTGAGAAATAACCTTGAAAATGACTGTGCTCTTTGTGGTTCTCCTTTTTTCTTACCACCAAGCAAGAGACTAAACATATTTTCTACTTATCAGTTATCAGAATCAGAAATGTCATGCAGTAATCAGAGGTTAGACAGCAAGAATGACTTTTGTATTTTTATCTTTTGTCAATCTTTTATCCAGCGACTACTAATTCTCATCGGGGTCTGGAGAGGGTGGGACCTGTCCCAGGAAGCACAGAGCACAGGCCTGCATGGGATGCCATTCCACACAAGCAAAAACAATTAAGATGGTCAGATTTGCCTCACTGTGTGATTTTGACTGAAAGATGAACTAAGCACAGTCTTGTGTGTATAAAAATGCGTAGATTCATTTAACTTTAACAATGAGATTCAGCAACATGACCTTATAGTGTTAATGATCGGTATCTTACTGGTATTAAACTGAATTATGCAAAATTCTACATTATTCTATATTATTGCACCCAAATTGTTCATACTGACTAAATGTAATTACTGACATCCTGGACATACTGCTTTTTAGGTTTGAATTTAAATGTTAGTAGACAAATTCATGCTGTCAATAACATCTCACTTGCTCACCCACTTTTAGATAAAAATACCCTTTGTGGTTTTTCTAGTGAAGCAGTGGGCCTGAGCTGAGGACCTGATGGTTGTGTGGTTTTCGCTCACTGAGAAGAGAGACACAAACACCCTGCTCTCAGTCGGTCAGTCTTCCTGTAAAATGCAGAGGTGAGACTGCTAGTGGAAAATTACTGACTGCAGCGTCAACAACACATATAAACAGCAGCACAAACAAAATGTTCCACAAATGCAGGACATCTGTATGCTTACAGCACACATCAGACACGCTGACCCTCAGCACTGAGCTCCTCCAGGCTCTGTGCTCTCCCTCTTCTCTTCAATTTCTACACAAATCACTGCTGCTCCAGTGAAGATCCTGAATTTTGCAGGTGATACTACTGTGTTTGCCATCATAACTGAAGGTGATGAGTCTGCCTACAGACTGGAAGTCGTACAGCTGACCATCCAGTTCTGAACTCACATTATCCCAAATGTCCACATGCTTAGACTCCTCTCATCATCAGGGAGGAGCGTCCCTTGGCACTGTAGAGTAGATGGATGAGAGCAGGCTGATAACAAGGCTGTCATCAATTTTATGTGACACCTCTCACCCCCCAGCAGACTATGGAGGCCCGTAAGGGCAGCTCCTTCAGTAAGAGACTCAGACACCCGGCGTGTGACAGAACGGTACCCGCAGGTCATTGGGCCCCACAGCAGTCAGGCTTTATAATCTGCACTCTGCTCATTGAACTTTTCCCCTGTTCACTGTCTTCTGATACAGTTTCTATCTGCTGCTGATCTGCAATATTGTTCCTCCTTATTCACTGATGTGCAGTGTTGCATTGAGCCAGTGCATTATGCCCTGTGTGGCAGCTTCCTTTGGGAGGCTAATATCTGGCACATGAGCAATAATGTTACATGCAATAGGATTGTGTATAGTTAAGGATTGTGTATAAGTTAATTTTAATATTCCTATAATATTCCTCTGTATGTAATATATTCTTATTTTTTGTTTCTATTATTACCCTATATTTATATATACATCCATTTATTTTACATTCATAATGATGTTGTTTGTTGTTTTGTGCCCCACTGCTCTTGTAACAAGCCTCAGTCTTGACTCTCCCTTTTAAGGTCTTGGCCTTAAATCACACTCGATATAGGTGGTGTCGTCCCCATCACCCTGACCAGGATACATGCTGTAAGATTAATGGATGGTGTTTATCTGTGTGATGAAAAAGAATGTGAATAAAACAAAAATGTACCATTATAAATGGGAGCCCTAGGATGTGTGGTGGTTAGAGATGTGGACTGATGAGAATTTTGCTTTTCTAAAGTTCTGTTGTGAAAACTGTACATTCCGTTCCATGTACAGTAGTGATATGTAGCAATCATGTGCTCCAGTCAAATGTCCAGCTGCATGAATAATAATGGTGGCTTGTTTGGATAAAATAACTTAGGCTGAATACTTGAAAGCGTGACCTGGGTGAGGTAGAGAGGAAACAGGGTCTTACAAGAAGCAGATATTGTTCTGTCTGTGTGGTTTTTACTCTTTGCAAAGTGAGTCCAGCACAGTGCAGTCAGTGGGTCAGTCTTCCTGAGCTGCATCTAACCAGTGGAAACATCTGCAGCACTGCAGAGAAGCACTCAGCAGACAAACAAACCCAAACAGCTTACAGCTGTATGTCACTTTTGGACAGAGGTGGACAAAGTACACAACTTCACTACTTGAGTTAAGTATAGATACTCCTCGTCAAATAATACTCAAAGTTTTTCAGTTAATTTTTTACTTCAGTTAAAGTACTGGAGTATTTGCATCTAAAAATACTTAAGTATTCAAAAGTACATTATGTTTTAAATGCAAGACATTTTTCAGAACCTAATGACTCCTGAACACCCCACTGAATACACTGACTGGCTTGTACATCTTGTAGAATAAAAAAGCTTGTGGAATATGATACAATGACTATAGAAACACAACTGACATAACAAAAGTACAGCCATTGTCTTTTCATCTTATTTAACACCCCCCACCCCCACTCACACAAAAGAGCATGGTAGTGTTCTTACAGAGCCGTAGCAGTGTGTGTGTGTGCATGTGTGCATGTGTGTTTGTGTGTGTGTGTGTCTATGTGTGTGTGTGTTTGTGTGTCTGTGTATGTTTGTGTGTGTGTCTATGTGTGTGTATGTTTGTGAGCCAAGTAACAAGACAGGGAGCAAGAAACAAAACTCCTCTTTCTTAATTATCCACATCGTTATTAACGACACAGGTATATATACAGGTACATATACAGGTACATGTATATACTCAAAAATACATCCAGAACACACAATTAAATGAAAAACGTAATTTAAGAACACTTGAAATTTCATTCAGTTTCTTTCATCTGTTTAATATAATCGATCAGTCCCTGTGCGTTTGCCCCAAACCATTCAGCATGGTACACAAGGGAGACAAGTAAGCATGTGTGACATCAAAGAACTGATTGCAGCAACTCAGCCTTTCCACAACATTAAAGCCGCTTATTCCCCCCCATGCCATGAAGAAATAATCTCTGTGGCTCCCCTCTCCCCCTCCCTCAGCCCCCAGTCTGGCTTGAACATTTGCACTTCCAGTAAAAATGCGCCCCAAACACACTGACACCAAACTCGCACCGGTACCTCATCCGTAAAATCCCGTGATTCAGTCTCAGAAGCACTGGCTCCCCTGCCCTCCTCTGAACATTATTAAAGCTACACCCTGAACACTCTGTGTGACTGACATGAATGAGAAGCATCTTTATTCATAATCTCTGTAGCGGAGGTCAGAATACAGAGTGTCATTATTCCCGTCTTTCTTCTGTCTCCTGGGTTTTGGCTTCTTAAGGTTCAGGGCAGCGTAATTCAGTGTGTCCTCGTCATGGCACTGTGGAGACAAAGATGGCAGAATTGGATGGATCAAATCGGTTTGCTATTACCTATTTTCACAAATAGCACTTAAAATGCTGATCCCAGGATGGAAATCAGTCTGAGGTTCATTTGTTTTACTGACGATTTGTAATTTGAAATATATATTACATACTTGCTTGCGTGACCATTCCACTTTTGATATATCACTGTTCTTTTCATCTGTTTAAAATATATAACACATCAATATATTATTTAATTTCGCACGGTATCATACCGTGGTCAGATAACATTCCGAATTTTCAAGCAATCAACATCCTTTTTGTCTCAAAAATGAAAGTAAAAATGACTTCTGTCAATTTAAGTGTGCATGTTTGGATACGTGTCATTTGTTCTCATATATCATATATAATAAAATTGCTATAAAGGAGATCTTGGTAATAAAAGTTATTGATATGCAACTTATTGCAACATGTATATTTCAATAGATTTTGCAAAATATGAAAGATATAATACAAAAAATGTAAATCTTACAGTACAAAAAGGTTTATATAAATAAGGTGAGATTTAATAATGGATTTTAAAACTGTATTACCTGCAAGAGTGGTTTTAATATGAAAATGTTATCTATCATAAAACAATTTTATATTTCTATAATTTGTTAAAATCTACATTTTGTCCTTCTGAGTGCATAAAGCCGGGCAGCGTACCTGCACAGTGTGTACAGGTCAGTTTACATCTTATACAAATGAGAGCAACGTTCAGAATAATGCTGCAAGATAAAACTATCAGCAAGCCAGAGTGAAGAGGATCCAGCAGCTTCTGAAAGCCTGTAACAAAGAGATAGATTTCAGCATAATGATATAGAGACACATTTCCCATTTGCTTACATTACATTAGTTAAAGATCAAATCGATAACACATTACAGCAGTTGTTTTGTAAATAGTCCATTTTTAACATGAACTTCTAGTATTTTGCATTTTAACAATTTATATAATATTTGAAATAATTATTAAATTAGGCTCCGGACCCCCCGCGACCCAATAGGATAAGCGGTTTGGAAAATGGATGGATGGATGGATATTAATATTGAAATATTTATTAAATTAGGCTCCGGACCCCCCGCGACCCAATAGGATAAGCGGTTTGGAAATGGATGGATGGATGGATATTAATATTTGAAATAATTATTAAATTAGGCTCCGGACCCCCCGCGACCCAATAGGATAAGCGGTTTGGAAAATGGATGGATGGATGGATAATTATTAATTAACATCTGTGTAATTTAATTTAAGCACTTAAATTAGAAAATTCATTACATTAAAAAAAGAAATAAATGTCTTAATAGCAGAATAAGCTAAATAAAACTTTGAAGCAGATATACTCTCCACACTGGGTGCTACCATCTATATCCAGCTGTGTGCCGTTCCCAAACAGCATCTCCCCACACTGGGTGTTACCATCTATATCCAGCTATGTGCCGTTCCCAAACAGCATCTCCCCACACATGGCCACAGCGCAGTAGTAAGTCCCAGCATCGGAGAGGCTGAGGTTCCCCTTGGGGAGGCTGTAGACGCAGCTCCGTGTAGGAGATCCAGCCTCAGGGCTCTTCTCACACTCATCACTGCTGTTTCCATGGCTGTAAATGACTCCAGGAAGGGATTCTCCTGATCCATGTCTGAACCAGTAAACACTGTGTTCTCCTGCACAGCTCCCAGTCTCTATCGTACACTGCAGGCTCACAGAGTCTCCTGGCTGCAATGTGTCAGACACAGGCTGCTGTACCACAGTCCTGCTGTTGGAGTCTTTACCTGAAAAGCAAAATAGTCATGATGACAGCCCTTTGAGAATAACAATGGAAAATACAGATCCTCAAAAATTGTTCTTACAGATTTTTGGGAACTGAATCGATGTTCTTCTAGCCATCCAAGAAATCAGTAACTTCTTGGAGAACAGCTGACATTCTTCTCTCTTTTTATTTGTATACTGCTTATTAGTATATATCAGGTAACACTATACATTAACTGCACCTACATAATACCTAAATAAAAATTATATGATAATAACAAACATTATAATCATATAATGTCTTGTATTAATGTATGAAGGTAGATGAATATAATTAATTTCAATTCAAAGAAATGAAGTGTGTAAAGTGTACTTTATATTTTCATGATTTTCGTGACTTTACATTTGGTTTATGTTGCCCCTTTTCCACAGGAAGGTATTTATTGTTTTTGCATATTTAGCTCTTGATGTGTTTTGGTATTTTTGAGCATTTTGCTGTAGTACCTGCATAATTTAATTCAAGAGCCGAAGAGCTGTTTGCCCATTACTAGTTTGTCTATCTTTTAACATTAAAGAAAAGTATACATAGTAAAAGGAATTACTTGGTTTCGTAGTTCCTCCTATTTATTTTCTTATGCACACAAAAGTAAGTTTTTCCGTTCAACCATAGCACTACAGCGAAAAGCAAAACGTCATGGCAAATACAATTATGCTTTATTCCAATACACATTGCTAATTTTTCATTATTATTACATTTATTCAGCATAATATCTTCAAAGGTTTCATGATTTAATTTGCAATCTTCTGGCCTGAAATCTTTTCCTGCTACACTGAAGACTCTCTCAGCGTGTGCAGAGAAAGCTGCAGCCAATGGGATGGCATCCTCTGATAAACATGGTTGGTTCAGGTATCGGTGACATTATGTGAACCTTTCATGGCAGGAATAGGGACTAGTTTGACTTTTGATGCAGGAAAAGTGTTTGGGACGTTTCTTAGGTTAGAAACTGCCGTCACTGCAGCCAACACTGACTTTTAAGGAGAGACACTCAGCTCTTCCTATGAGCAGATCCACCATGGTGCACAAAATGACAGTATAATTATTATTTTAGGTGACACTTCAAATGTTGCATTATTTCATTCTTTACAAAACGACATTTTTATAACAATGATGTATAACAATGTTAATGTGTTTATGTATAATTCATATTTAAATTAAAGTTCATATTTTAGTTAAAAGCTACACCTACAGTACGTATATGAACTTGAATTTGAATCCAAACCCTTTTGTTCGTTCTTCTTTAAATTCAAATATAAATTTCAATGCCACAACCTGTTTTCAACCACAAATTCAAATGTAATTCAGATTAACAAAATGAACTGAAATTCAAGTTCATATATGTATTCAAAATCCTGAATTTTAGGATACGTATTTGAGAATTTCATTCTCAAATCAGTTCTGAATGGTGCACATCCCTAGTTCATATGTTAAATCATGCATTTTTTTTTTCAGAGTGAATACACACTGACTGCTCAGATAAATAACGTCAAAAATAATTTTCTTTTGTTGCTTAAGATTTTTGCACAGTCCTATACTGTATATAACAACTCAAACATTTTTTATGTTATTTGTTTTAAAGAGGCTGCAATGTGTAACATTAACATCTGTATAAAGAGAAGGTTAGGCTTTTGGCTGACAGCAAGCAAAATGCAACAAATTGTATAATAATAATAATAATAATAATAATGAATGATTTTTGTTTGATGTTTAGAAAAACATTTATGGAACAAAGCAGACAATAAGGTATCTTTGCTAATTTTATATTGACAAACAACTAAACTGTCAAAATTATTTTGCAGGGAATAATCTTACTGACATTATAATAAAGCAAATATGAAAATATTTGGAATCTCATTTACCTGTGATTATGACAAAGGTTCCATTCCCGAAGGTGACCTCATGAAGAAACACAGCAGCACAATAATACACTGCAGAATCTGACGGCTCCACGTTAGAAATAGTGAGGTTAAAACTCCCCTCTGCATTCAGTAAGGAGTAACGTTTTATGCTTTTATATTCCTTGTAAAATTCACCAGGTACGTAGAGAAGTGCTTTCGCCATGGGCTGGGGCTTCCGACCAACAGCTTGCTTAAACAAAGTAACAAAAGTTGTTTCTCCTTGACAGAAGCATGTCAGGGTCACACTGTCTCCAAGCTGAACCCTCATCAGGTGACTGGGCTGAACAACATCTGTAGTCAGTGCAGTGTCTGCAAAAACAGAAAAACAAAAAAAATCATAATCAAATAAGACATATAATAGTAATCTAAATAACTATTAACTATGATGCAGATTAAATGGCCAAATTCCACTGATCACATCATACAGATAAATGAAAATATTAAAATCCCAAAATAATTTATATTATAGGGCCTTACTAATGAAAATGAGAAGACCAAAGAGTCTGAACATTTTTTGTGCTTCCACTGTTTAGAATAAAACTGCTCTGCTGCTAAGTGAGAGATCATGGTCGTGGTCGGGATGAAAGGGCAGGAAACAGAGAGGAAACAGAGAGACACACATCAGGCTGATCTGATTGGCTGTTCACATGGGAACTTAAGTAACAGTGAAAAAGCATTTTAATGTGCACTTACATGACGTTTATTAATTTACTCCTTAACATCCAGTTAAAATGAGAACAATTAGATAAACAGGAGCAGATACTGAGCATATAAAGTTCTTTGTACAGAGTGCTGAGATACTGTGGGAGAGCATTTGCTAATCATCTCTCTCAGACAAGCTCAGCACAGTATGAGTCTGTTATCTATCTGATATTAGACAGTCTCTCATACAGTAATAATAATTGATACTTTATTGGTCCCTGTGGAGAAATTGTCTTAACTTCTCTCTCAACTTGCTCTCTTTTTTTTAGAGTAAACAGAGTAAGTTGTCTGCGAAGGGCAGCCACCCATAGTGATGCCCAGTGAGCTGGGGGTTAAGGGCCTCGCTCAAGGACGCAGAGATGTGCTGTGGCTGGGTTTGAACCAGCGACCATCTTATTACAAGCACACAGGCATTAGATCTTCTAATCACACTTAAAAGGCATATTAAATGTTCTTTCCACCATGCAAACAGAATGTAAATTGTAGCTTTACTGCTTAGATTTACATTCACACATTTGCATTTAAAACAAGCATTTTAAGTGATGTACATGAGAGTAAATGGTGAATCAGTTTATTTGCCACTCTACACATTACATTGGCGCCCATTATAAGTAACTGTACAGTGACATTGCAGTTCCTCAGTTGCTTTGATGCATTTCTGGATTCACCCTTAACATCTGCAAAACGGTAAGTGCATTTCCCAAAACAATTCGTGCAAACAGCACCACACAGATGGACTGTCTACAAAAAAAGTCATAGAGGCCACCAGCAGCCCGAATACCACACCGTAAGGCCGTATGTTAGGATGCTCTCTATGGCAGAGCGGTAGGAGGCCACCAGCAGCCGCATACCAGACCGTAAGGCAGCATGTTAGGATGCTCTCTATGGCAGAGCAGTTGAAGGTCCCGATCAAGAAATCCGACAAGTTTCCCCAATAAGCCAGTAACCCCGCTTCATAGAACAGGCCACAGGACTGGTTTTGGTGAGATAGTCCGAGTAGTAGGTAGAAATCAGGATGGAGACTGAGTGTGGGTCTAACAGGTGAGCAGATGTAGGACAGAATGTAGAGCCCTCTGGTGGAGTGCCTGTGCATGACTGAATGTATGGTTTGGGTCTGATGGTCTGAATAGTTGGTAGAAAATAGGCACCTTCCTACCTGATGTGGTAGGTCTAGATAAGGGTCACCAACATGGTGCCCCAAGGATGCCCCCAATGACCACATGAGTTGCCCGTGGACCTGTTCTATAAAATAGCACAACTCACCAGCGAACATCATCTAAAATTTAATTTTGTCCTGTTTCTAATCTATCACATTTGCATTTATATAGATTTGAAATTGAATATAAAAAAGCATTTAAAACATGTTTATCATGCATGAAGTTTAGACATGTTTAGGAGGGCGTTTAAAACTGATATCAAACTTCGTATGGCTCAGTACCCGTGAAGTAGCTCTCCGTTTTAAAAAGGTTGGTGACCCCTGGTCTAGATCTTGCAAGTTTGTTTGTACTGGCTGTGTGAACATACTGTAGCACTGTTAAGAATATGCAACACAGCCTGAGTTGGGGATCTGCTGTATGCATCAGTAATATAATGCTTTGTCCTTTTCTAGGCTGTTCATTAAGACATAAAGCCTGAAAGTTTTCTGAATGGCATTAATGAAATTGAGCACTGCCCCCACCTGCTGGCCAATTTATTTAAAACATTGAAATCGCTGTCTGCACAGGCTGACGTGTCATTTAAGTCTGATAATTTTCTATGAGTCAAACGGCAAGAAAATGACAAGAAGTTAAAAACATGGAGTTAGATGAAGGAGAAAAGATTACAAATTTGAAGATTATGAAATCAGGACATGTCAGCTAAGTCAGCCAAGGTGGGTCTTAAACATATGGACGGAAGTATGAGCGCTAAACTTAAACGGGTTCACTTGTAACCGCTGCCCACCAAATTTCGTTAAATTGCTGGGGAGGTCCAGATACATGAGACAGGAATAGAAGGATTATTCTTTATTAATATACAGACGAGGGTTACAACCCTCCCTAGGGCAATAGAAGGGGATACCTGCCACGGGACATTCTAAAACGCTTAATGTGAAAATGCGTAACGCAACTTAATGTATTAAAACAGTCACCACAAATCACCAAATTTCTCGCGAATGTATCTGGCCATAAAGACTTACCTGACAAGAAATCAAAACCGAAATGCTAGGAATATGGACTTTAAGCCTTTTCTTTATGGGCGTCAATGGAGGGGAAAACGCTTGACGTAAGATGAAGTCCATATTCCTAGCATTTCGGTTTTGATTTCTTCCCTGGCATGGGTGACGGGTACACCACGTTCCCAAAGCCACGTTAGCCTCGAGCGAACTGCCCGGAGAAACCGCTCACACCAGCGCTGCAACCCGATCTCCTCCCCTTTTAAACACACATTTCTATGGCGTTAAATTAGTGCCAAAAGTCGTGCGCATAAAAACAGAAAATCCATGCTCTCTACGCGCTCGCGATTGCACAGCACTCACTCACTCGCTCGCCGTTAAATTAGGGCCAAAAGTCGAACCACGCGCGTGCGTGTGCTCGAGTGCTGAAAACCCATCCCCTCTACGCGCTCGCGTCTGCACAGCACTCGCTCGCTCGAATTTCCCGCTTCGTCTTACCGTATATAAAAGAATGGGCCAATGTACGGTAAATTGCATTGTGAATAAATTTCTTAATACAACATCACAAAGCCAATTTAATAAATTCAAATCCTGGGAAGAACGCTCCTCAGATATTAGTTCTCGGGTTAGTGTTAGCAGACTATAGGCGAAACCACCTTAAGTGCTATCTGTTAATGTTTATTAAATTAGCATTAAAATGGAGAGGTTTATAATATCTTTTGTCCATGTAGCTGCTAAATACACTCATTATTAAAGCCATAAAGTTGTCTGCCTACTACATTGGAATCTCCACTGAGTAAGTGTTTTTGATGGATTTTATTTAACTTTATTATACTCTGGTCCTTAGATCTAATGTCATACTTCTTCACTTATATTGTTTGTGAAAAGGTTTACCACGGTCAAACAGAGCAGCCACTACATCATCATACATGAACAAGCACCTCACAAAACAAAAACATTTCATTTTCATAATTAAAACTTTTGAATGGTAGGCCTAGTGTGTGGATCAGAGACAAGATCTTGACACCTCATTAACTATAATTTGTTCTGTGAACAGCTCAGATACCACCTTCTCGAAAGTCTTCTGCATAAAATAGAAATAGGATTCAGCGCGACTCCACTAAATTTGGATTACCTGGAGTTCCTTTGTCATCAGGAGCTGTATCTTCTGCAGGCCCTGTCTAATCACATTGAAGTACCTCCTGCTATCACCCTGGCTTTGCAAGAGCTCTTTGACCTTGTGAGGGCACATCTGGAACGTCCAGCCCCATGTGTCACACAGGAAGTCGCTGCCACCAATAGACGACCCAAGATTTTGATTGAAGAACAATGTTTGAAAGAAAATGCTCCATACTCAACTTCCTGTGCCTTGCATAGCCACACTGATGGGTGTTTCAAGAAGAACAATCTTAAGAAGAATAAAAGAGTATGAGCTCTGTGTTAGGGAACTTGACAATTTGGTTTCTTCTGTCAAGAATGATCTACCAAATGCAGGCTACAGGATAGTCAATGCAGGCTGCAGTCAATGGGCTACAGGGTTCGGTGGAGAAGAGTTGCAGCCTCCATGCATAGGGTTGATTCCATGCGCATCATATAAAGGTTGTCAAGTCTTGGCTGTGTTGTACGCAGAATGTACCAGGCCTTTGTCTCTAGTACACGTGGACACAAACCACAAGTTGATCCGGTTTGTATTACCAGCAAATTTATTTGGAGTAAACCCTGGGTGGATTGGTGTGAGGTGGTGGTGGGGCTTTGGAGAAGATTTCCTGCCGATCAACACTAGCAACTTATATCTATCTGTCATGGAGGTCTCGGGACTCACAGATATTCAGAGACATGTGGATAGTTTACCAGTGGTTTTCAGCAGGAAATAGTTATTACTACAAATTGTCACCCCCCCCCCGCCCCCCACAGAAACTGGATCTGGCTATAGTGGGAAAATCTTTTTTTTTTTTTTATTTGTGAGAACTTGAAAGCAAAACAAAACTTGGAAAAAATATATGCTCATTCACCTAATTTCTAATCTGGGGTCTAAAGTGGTCAGGCTTGCAAGTGTATTTGGTTATTTGTCTATCCTAGCCTGTTGCAGTGTATATTTCCTGTATATTTTGCATGTAAAAAATGTTGTTTGTTATGTCAGTGCTTAATATTATCATGTAGTCTTCATGAACTTTCTTCATCTTGGCCAGGGACTGCATTTGAAAAGTAGCCACTTGACTAAAATGGCACATTTTCAGAAATGCCAGCAACAATACTGATAATGAACAACCCCTCTAACTGACTCTCAGTTGGTTTAGAAAAAAGACATTTAAGAGAAAAGAAAGCCTTCCTTTGGTTTTGCATTTTTCTCTTTTTTGTTGGCTGTGCACAATATATTAGAAGAATACCTTACAATTATATTAGTTAAGAAATAACAGATTGCGTATATACAATATTAAGGTGATAACAACAACCCTCACTGTCTCTAGGTGCTGCTTCAGACAGGGGCATTCTGCAGCAGGGACACCACCCGTCGTGCAGCATCCAGCAAATCTCCCTATCACAACAGCCCCACATAACAGAATAACATTAGTGTATGATTCAGTAGGGCTAGTCCAGGTCTGGAAAGTAGTTGGGCCAGATTTTTAAACCAAGAAATTTAGCTGGGCCAGACATTTTCAGCGGCCCAGTAAAGCAACAGGTAATGGCATTTTAAACAAACACAAATCAAGGTACATTATTTTAAAAAACTACAACTGAACAGAATCTGAGAGCAATATTTTTTTTCACTTCTGAAATGAGAAAAATATTTTGGTCGTATCTGACCTAGACGCATCCCAAAGAAAAAAAATGCCTATTAGATGGTAAACAGACATAAAGAAAAAGGGAAAAATCGTCTATAATCATCATCCGCTTATACTGTGGTGATCCATTTCACCCACACAGGCATGATCACCATTAGCGGTTTCCACATTATTGTCGAGGTGACTATTCACTTTACCTCTGCTTTCTCCGACATCTTCCTGATTCTGCCGCCAACAAGGGGCTCATAGGGTGGAGACTGAGGGTGTTAAACAGACCAATCTTTTGTCACTGAATGCAACAAATAATGTATTTATCTGTCAAAAGTCCAGCACCAGGAAAAGCAACAGAGTGACAGTAGAAACTGTAATAATAATGGAAGTGCGCCGCCCTACAGGGAAGGAGGAGTGATGGGAGTCCTGGTGGTGGCTAAGCGCGCGTGGGGAGAGGCGTCGTACTGTGAGGCTTCATGAACTTCCGATGGGGCAGTGCTGTCATACAGCGGGGAGCCTGAGAGGGGCACTGTGGCCGGGTGCGAGAGCCCTGGGTAATGAGTTGTAGAGCTGCGCAGTGTCACGATCGGGTACAAGCAGGCAGGCGATCGTCGCGGGCAAGGCGTGCAAGGAGCAAGCGGACAGGCAAAAACGGGAGTTTAATTAGGAAGCGCGGACGGGGAAACATCTCACGCATACAAACATCAATGACAGACACTGGACTCAGGTAAGACACGGACTGAAATACACAGGACTGAGCAAATTAACTAGATACAGCTGGGTACAAATCGGGAGAAAACACGTGGGTAATCAGGGGCGTGGCACACAGGAGGAGCGGACGAGCCGGGCATGACACGCAGGAACTGAGAGCCCAAGCTGTTGGACATTCCACTGGACTAGGAGACTGGGGTGAGTGAGGAGGAGCTCATTGACCACAAACTGGGATACTGGCTGTGTGTGAGCAATGGGGTGGAGATTAAGGAAAGACGTTAAATCAGCATGCAGTGTTGCCTGGAAACAACAACAAATATACTAGTGTCACTGTACTAAAACAATATCAAAATAATGCCTATTTTTATTCATTTTACTTGTAGAGTGCAAAGTACAAAGGAAAACAAAGAGTAACTATGGCGAAATAAATCAAAGCATGTCCCAGAATGATGGGCCTGAATGGATCAGGACAGAAGAAGGCGAAAGTCCTGTTAACGAGGTGAGACGATGCAGACACAGGCCAGGATGTGGGTATAGGCGAGAACAAGAGGGAAGACGGGGGCCCGAGACTCAGCATGGGGACAGGTGGGGGAGGGGAGGCACGGGCTCACCTGGAGCTGCTCCCGGAGGTGCCGCTATGACTCATGGGTAACATGCCGGAATGGGACGGCACCTGTAGGCTGGACCAGTTGTCATGGGAGGGCAACATGGACAGACAGGTAGACGAGCTGTCTGAATAAGCAGCTGCAAGTATAAAACAATAAATGAAGCAGGTATGTGGTGGGCAGTGTTACAGCGTCCTTAATATGGTCAATACAGAAAAGGCATGTTATCATGTTATGTATATACTGCCTCCAGTTACTTAATGCCTAACTTTAATACATTGATTGATTTGTTCACTGCTGCAGCCCTGTGTCAACTTTCCTTTCAGACAGATGTAAAGTCCATTCTGTTTTTGTTCTGTGTAGTTTTTTTTGAACAGCATATGGCTGAATTCTGTTAAACCTCAGACTGAAGAAAATTGTGTAATTGAAAAGCAAATATCAAAAACTCAGTCTGCAGGAATGTTTTTCTAAATATTTCTGTGGACTTTTGGAAATTTCACGAAATTCCATTGCTCCATTACATAAACACTGAGTGAGATTTCATTCCCATTACTGCAACGTATGGATTATGACTTATTACTTTAGGTTATCGGACTGAGTGAGTTTTGGAAATTTGCTCTTCGATAACTGAAGCAGTGCTGTGAATGCAGAGGTTATATGCGTCGCATATCAACAGAACTGTATGTTTATGTCTTGTCTTAATTATTTTGATTAAATGTCTAACTATTCCCAATATGTGTGAACATACTTGGCCAAATAAAGCTGATTCTGATTCAGTCAGAGGGTAATCGTCGGTGTGCTGTACTATCGTGGTGACCCACACAGAGAGCTTAGGACCATGATTTCAGTGTGTGCTTGTGTGAGGGGACAGGCAGGGCGGCGGCTCACTGGGTGATGCACTCCTGTGGGTATAGGGGCTGGGATAGGGGGCGGAGCAGTTACTCCTCAAGGAGGAGTAACAGTCACAGCCGTGGGGGGAGGAGAGGGAGAGGGTGCTCCCAAACTGGGGGTGTGGGTTTGATGAAGAGCAGAGAGACCCTGAGCCTGGGATGAACCAGCTGCCTACTGAAACGAAAGCGGATAAAGACAGAAACTAGAACCTCAAACTAAACAACACAAACAACAATATCAAGTTATATTCAATCATTAAACCGTTATATATTTAATCTAAACAATAGTAATAAATATCGTTCCGATTCAAAATATCATTTACGGGTGAATCTTATGACTTGCATTGGGAAACAGGAAACGGGCCAAGCTGCAGGGCCAGTTCAAAGGCATAGTGCGAGGCGCCCAGAAAGGGGGCGAGGTCTGGGCGGAGTCAGCTAAAGAAGAAAAAGGCCTGACCTTTTTCTGGATGCTGTGGACTGTGTTTGTGTGTGAGCTGCAGCTGCATGTTCCTTACATTTTTTTTATTAACACCAGCACCGTGAGGTTTGGCCTGGACTGGGTCCTGTCCTGCACGGTTGAAGACATGTTGACTGATGGTCAGCCCGTGTTCTGTTGGATCCCACAGAAAGGAAATGGGAATCCCGTTTGGATCGGATGCTGACAGTTGAAAAAAAACTCATGTCTGTGTGTTATGAAAGAATATCAATAAATGTTTCCGAAAGGGGATGACTCATTTGGTAATTATTTACGGCTTATGTTATGGCTGAGAAATTTACAGTCTTTACTAAAGTCTGACTTCTTTCGAGTCACCTTTAATATAGATTGGACACTCTCTATGCTATGTACAATACTTATATAGATGGTACATGTTTACTTGCTTGCACAGATGGTTGATTAGGTAATTAGTGTAAGTGTGTGTGTGTGTGTGTGTGTGTCCAATCGCATGTATGTCCAAGGTCCATAGTAAGTAATATACACTGATCAAGAGATGCCTGAAAGTGGATGAAAGAGGACATTAGTGGGTGTATCACTTAGTGTAACGGGTGCAGGAAAATGAGCAGGACTGCAAGCCATATAATGACCCACTGTCCTTATCTAGCTCTTAATACAGTATGCATACAGTGATGTATCTACAATGGACAGCTACTATAAGCAGATAGCACAGTACAGGTGCTTAATCTGTATGCTATTTCCATCCATCCATTGTCCAAACCGCTTATCCTACTGGGTCACAGGGGGTCCGGAGTCTATCCCGGAATCAATGGGCACGAGGCAGGGAAGAACCCAGGATGGGGGGCCAGCCCATCACAGCTCACACTCACACACCATTCACTCACACATGCACACCTACGGGCAATTTAGCTACTCCAATTAGCCTCAGCATGTTTTTGGACTGTGGGGGGAAACCGGAGGAAACTAGCAGCTTTGTGTGGTAATTGTTTGTATTAAAAATACATTGGATCAAGTCAAATTATTTTTATGAAGAATTAACATCTAAAAGCTGCTAGTAGACCGTGGGAAAATAATTTTTCTATTTTCTTGCTGCCATCTCGTGGCCAAAAGTAGGTATTGCAATTTCCATCATATGTAAGAGGGCCTGCCCATCAGAGTAATGTACATCCTGTGACATGTATTGACTATCAAGACAAACTGAAAAACGGTGTATTAGGCTGTCAATGAGTACTGGACTAGGGTGAAAAACTGCCTGATAATCTACCTATTAACTAGAAGAGTACAAACTGGAGACGGATCCCCTAATACAGAGGGATTAACGTCTGTGCCACATCCAGAACCATTCAGTGTAGGAGTCTGGTGGTTCTACTGGATACTGACAAGTACCCAGCCCCTTTGTTCCCTCTGATAATCATCAGTCCTCCTCTGAATGCCTTCACCACTCTATTCCTGAATACACATTTAAATATGCTAGCAAGATCAAGGTATTGGGATAACTGTTAGGTTCGCTGTTAAGAGAGTTGCAGTGAAAACCATCATACACAGTGGCCCTTTCTGGATAAGATTACCTCCCTCTGATCTAACAGGTCAAGATCAAAGCAAGGTGCATTGCAATGTCTGACACCCAGCACACTACAGCATATAAAATACAGGTATCCATCGCCTTCCGCATTTGGAACCAGGACCACTTGTTGCAAGTCAATTTGGGCGTATCTCAAGTTATACGAGAGAGGCAAGACATTAAGGACAGTATACACAGTACTGAAATAATAATGTACATATTAAACCACAGCACTTAATAAACAGATACTGCACTTACATTTCACAAAAAAAAATAAAGCACAGATTGCACTAAGAAATCAAAAGATGCATGTGCTAGCAAACAGTGGGAGCTGAGGAAGAAGCAGTGGTGAAATACTTTATTGTACAGTACAGTAAGTTTCTTTTTATAGAATGAAATAGCATACAGGGGGCGGCATGGTGGTGCAGTGGTTAGCACTGTTGCCTCACACCTCTGGGACCCGGGTTCGAGTCTCTGCCTGGGTCACATGGGTGTGGAGTTTGCATGTTCTCCCCATGTCGTCGTGGGGTTTCCTCCCGCAGTCCAAGAATATGCTGAGAATATGCTGAGGCTAACTGGAGTTACTAAATTGCCCGTAGGTATGCATGTATGAGTGAATAGTGTGTGAGTGTGCCCTGTGATGGGCTGGCTCCCCATCCTGGGTTGTTCCCTGCCTCGTGCCCATTGCTTCCGGGATAGGCTCCAGACCCCCCACGACCCAGTAGGATAAGCGGTTTGGACAATGGATGGATGGATGGAAATAGCATACAGATCTTATAAGCACCTGTACTGTGCTATCTGCTCATAGTAGCTGTCCATTGTAGATACATCACTGTATGCATACTGTATTAAGAGCTAGACAAGGGTCATTATATGGCTTGCAGTCCTGCTCATTTTCCTGCACGCGTTACACTAAGTGATACACCCACTAATGTCCTCTTTTATCCACTTTCGGGCATCTCTTGATCAGTGTATATTATTTACTATGGACCTTGGACATACATGCGATTGAACGCACACACACACTTACACTAATTACCTAATCATCCATCTGTGCAAGCAGGTAAACATTTACCATCTATGTAAGTATTGCACATTGCATAGAGAGTGTCCAATCTATATTAAAGGTGACTCAAAAGAAGTCAGACTTCAGTAAAGACTGTAAATTGGCAGCCATAACATAAGCCGTAAATAATTACCAAATGAGTCATCCCCTTTCGGAAACATTTATTGATATTCTTTCATAACACACAGACATGAGTTTTTTTTCAACTGTCAGCATCCTTCTCGATTGTCAGAAGCTCTGCGCTAGAGGGAGGTTTACTGGTCTTATACTCTTCTGGCACCTTGTGTGATTCCTGACTTGGGACATCAGTTTGGCTCCTTCTGTATGTGGTTTACATTGTATTTGTTCTTTAAAGTTGCCCCTTCAGAATTAGACAGTGTAACCAGCTTGCCACATATTGCCTGGATGACATAAGGTCCGGTAAAATCCGGTTCCGTTCTTCCTCCTTTCCGTCCCCGCTTCCTCATGTTGAACAGAAGCGCCTCATCTCCAACATGATAAACTGTGTTTTGGTACCTCTTTTGTATTCGTTTACCACATGCCTGCTTCTGTTTTTCCTGTGACTAGGAGATGTTTTCAGCTGTTGTTGCTTATTGTCTCAACTACTTTATTTTTTTCATCAAAAAACGTGCCGTAGCTTTTCTCATCGGGAAGAATAATTGTGGAAAGCTGAAGTGGAAAAACATTCATAGCAAATTATTATTATTCACAGATCATTATAAAGAGTCATTTTCTAAAAGCATTAAGAACAATGTAATTTGCTGTTTCAAGATATGTTTTTAAATAACTACTTGTCAGTCATAAGAAACTCTTCAACACACATGATCCGATCTTGCCACAAATCATTTTTAATCTCACTTTTGTTGCCAGCAGTTCAGACATTAATGGCTGTGTGTTGAGTTATTTTGAGGGGACATCAAATTTACACCATTATACAAGCTGTACACTGATTACTTTACATTCTATCAGAGTTTCATATCTTTAACGTTGTCCCTTGAAAAGATATAATAAAATATTTACAAAAATGTGTGGGGTGTACTCACTTTTGTGAGATACTGTATATTAAGGGATTGATTGTCAATAATATCAGTAATTCCTGATGTAATGTTAAAAGAATAGAGCCTGTCTCACACAGTTCTAAAACAACCTCAAAAACAGACTTACCATTTTATGTCATCATTCGTTTTCTCATCCAGGCCATTGGTTTGGGGATGATATGCAGCAGTGATCAACGGCAGAACAGGGGCTCTGAACGCAGTATGGATTAAAAAGGAATTAACCATCTCTCTCAATATAAAATTAGGATCATTTATTCTCTACAGAGGCCCCCATAGAATAGTGCATCCATCCCCTCACTCATGTTTAGACAGACGTAAGGCAACAGGCCAATGACATTCAGAACAGCAACAACATCAACAATTGTACAGCTAGTTTTAAAATTTAATAAAAAAGACAAACCAATTAGGTAATATTAATGAAATTATTAAAATGTGCAGATTAATAGTCAGAAATAATTTGCGATTTTAAGAGCGGAAAGGATACATTAAAACTCAATTACATTTATCCCTTAATAATTTAAAAAAAAGGTTTTTGAATTTTACATCATGATAAATGAGAACTATATGTGATTACTAATTACTGTTGACTAATTTCCTGTCTGGACGTTTCCCTCCTCATTGTTAAAAGTCATTATATGTCTGGGTGCCAGTCAGTGGAAGCACACAGACATGTTGGCCAGCTGTCATATTCATTCAGCACCAGCCCATCAAGTAGAGAATTCAGCACCACGGACAGTGACCTGTGTTACAATGACATCAGGTCATTGGCTCTAAATATTTTTCTAGAAATAACTAAATGGCTCTATTGTAGAAATTTCCAGCCAGAGTCTTGTGGTGCGTTCGTTTTTCTCTCGGAACTTGGAAATTCCAAATTGGGTGACATCACATCCAACAATCTCCCGTTCAAGCTAGCACAACTCGGAACAAACATGGCTGCCTCCATGAATACGCTGCTGTGTTGTTGCTTTATATTTTAGCAGTTATGGAGTAAGATTATTATTTCAGACAAATAAACAAGAAACAGGAACTAGTCAAACCACATTAAAAGCTTTATAAAGTATTTTAGTACATTCATAGCGATATTCTTTTTTCGAGAGGCAAACAAACTACAAACAAACCAAAAACACTAACAAGTCTGGTAAAAATCTGATATTGCATGTTAGGATACTGTTTACGGTCACAATATGGTATTCTCTAAATCGAACACGTGCTCTGGGACCCAGGTTCAAATCTCCGCCTGGGTCACATGTGTGTGGAGTTTGCATGTTCTCCCCATGTCGTCGTGGGGTTTCCTCCGGGTACTCCGGTTCCCCCCCACAGTCCAAAAACATGCTGAGGCTAATTGGACTTGCTAAATTGCCCGTAGGAATGCATGTGAGAGTGCATGGTGTGTGTGAGTGTGCCCTGCGATGGGCTGGCCCCCCATCCTGGGTTGTTCCCAGCCTCGTGCCCATTGCTTCCGGGATAGGCTCCGGACCCCCCGTGACCCAGTAGGATAAGCAGTTTGGAAAATGGATGGATGGGATAATAATAAATTTAACAAAATAAACATTTTTAAGGATTTGTAAAATAGAATTAATGTTGAGTGTGTAAGCCGCCATGTTGAAATTACGTCACAGGGGCAACTCGGACAAGAAGATTCTGTCAGACATTAACGTCATAAAAGAGGCGTTTCTAATGGGAAGTGATGTTTTTCGTGACGTTTTTGTCCGAGTTGGAGTGAAATAATCAAACGCAGCATGTGTTCCTATTTGAAGAGAATATTCTATTTTTATTCTAAGGAACTACAGAAAATCAGCTCTGCATGTGATCTCCCCTTTACTGCTCGAGCAGGGCACACGCACATCAACAAGTGTCAAGGCAGCAAGTGCATGCAAACAACTTCTCAGGACGGTTACAGTATAGGACCTTCAGAAAGAGCCAGACTGCGGCGTCATTCAGAGATTCCATTGTCTAAGGCTTGCACTAAAACATTACAGCATATTTAAACAAAGTAGCATGGCACCTGTGTCAGAATCCCTCCCTGCCTTGTTCTGTTCTCTCTTTGTTGTCCCCATTTAGCCAGCACATGTCACTGGCCATCCTGACTCCTCTTTTGATTGTGGGTTTTAAGGATATCAGTGGGTCTGTGTTTTCATAATTGTCCCCCAGGCCACCATGCTGCTCAGCCCTTGATTCCAACTACAGTTGCAATCAGGTGGTTCTCAATCTACTAGGACTGTATAACAGGATTGGCCACCTGTTCTACCTTTACTCGTTCAGCCGCATTCATGAGTCTGGCCTATAGGTTATTCAAATTTTGTCCTGCCAAATTTACCGGACAGGAGGTGGACACTGCAAATGAATGTGTGAATACTCCAATACCTACATCTTTACAAGTTACCTGAAGTGGTTTGGTAAATGATTGTGAGGTTGGAAGTCCTTCTTGATGTCTGTTTGCAGCTCATCCACCAGCAACTGCACGAGTTGTCGCTCCCAGAGGGAATCCCACTCTCGGTCCGCTGGAGGGTCCATCTCACTGTAGCTGGAGTATGTTTCCATCAGTCACTTGGCGTGGGGCTCACAGAATTTACCAGGCTCCTGTTTAATCTGACGCACCTTAGTCCAGTCCATGCATCTGGGGAACTTCTCTGAAAATCTCTGGCAGATTCTTTGCAGCTATACTTGATATTGGGTACTTGCCGCAACTAAGTAATGGGTTGTTGAATCAAAGTCCCGTTCCATGTCAAAAATAACCCCATTTTAGGGTTTTGTTAAACAACTGGTCTAATTTGGATGCAGAGGTTCTGCACGGAAGGCCCAGTCTCTGAAGGGCTGTGGCATAGCGAGGCCTGTTCTGCCTGGAATCCGGCAGGTCACTGGCAACATCCCCCAACTCCTTCATCTATAAGGTCGGGAAACCAGAACGTTTACTCCCCCTTATGGATAAGGACATACCAACGTTGGGGCAACTCCTGCTGCCTGAGTCTTCAACCAAGTCCAAAACAAAAGTATACAATGTTAGGAAGGGTAATTCAATGGTATGAGACTGAAACTAGAAACTGTAAATCGGATGGAGTTAAATAGCAATACTGTGGAAGAGGCATGGGAATTTTTTAAAAGCACATTGTTGCAAGTGCAAAAGAACTTCATACCCGTTTCCAGAAAAACTAAATCTAGGAAACTGCAACCAAGCTGGTGTCATGACCTGCTTGTACGATCCTCGTGTGTGCCACGCCCCCTCATTAACCATGTGTGCTGCCCCGATTGTAACCAGCTGTTTTCTGTCAGTTTGAGTAGTCCTGTGTATTTAGTCCACATTCAAGTCTGTTTCCCCAGTCCTGTCATTGAAATCTCTCGCTGTTGGTACCTGTTTTCATCAATAAACCCTCATTCCCGACTCTCCGTTTCCCGGATCCTTGATTCCTCGCTTCCTGCCTGTTCGTCCAGCACGCGATGTCACAGGTGGTTTACTACGAAAATTAAGAATAAAGTCAGGAGCAAAAGGGCTTTCTTCCACAAATGGAAATTAACTAATGATTTCAAAATAAAGCAGGAGTATCTAAGTCTACAGGTTTAGTTAATAACAGTTATAAGGATGACGTTAAAAGTTTCTTCCAATATTTTAACTCCGAAAGAGCTCTAAAAGCTGAAAATCACTCATTTGCAGGATAGTAAGGGCCTTATAATTGAAAATGAAATTGATATAAATGAGTTTAATGATTATTTTACAATGGCTGTTCACAGTAGAATAGCTTACCACCATTTAGTACAAATACAACGATGTCTATGACCAATATATGTATAACTGAGGCTGATGTGGTACAAAGCCTAGCTAAGCTCAAAATAAATAAATCGCAAGGCCCTGATGGCATCTTATCTATAGTTTTAAAAGAGATGAGGGGTATTATTAGCCAACCTTTAACTTTACTATTCCAGAAATCATTATCTGCTGGTGTGGTATCTTCTGATTGATGTTAGATCATGTCTCATGTCCAGAGAGGCTACAACAGGATCTGGATTTAATTAGCGACTGGGCTCATACGTGGCAGATGAAATTTAACATAGATAAATATAAGGTAATCCATGCAGGGAGCAGAAATATAGTAAATATAGTAAAGTACAGATATTTTATGGGTTCCACTGAAATAAAGGTAGCTGATTACGAGAAAGATCTCGGTGTGTATGTTGATACTTCCATGTCCCACTCTTGCCAGTGTGGGGAAGCATTAAAAAAAGGCAAAAGGATGTTGGATTAAACTCCACACACCTAGAGATGTAAGTCAAGAGAAGTGATGCTACGATTATATAATTCCTTGGTAAGATCCCACCTAGAATACTGTGTGCAGGTTTGGTCACCATACCTTCAGAAGGACATTGCTGCCTTGGAAAAGGTGCAACGTAGGATGACTAGAATGATTCCTGCACTTAGAGGAATGTCTTATGAGGAGAGGTTCGCTGAGCTGAATCTGTTTAGCCTCAAGCAAAGGAGACTATGGGGGGACATGATCCAGGTATATAAGATTCTAACAGGTCGGGATGCTGTTCAGCCAAATGACCATTTCAATATTAATTTAAAATACTAGAACTCGTGGCCATAGTGGAAATTAGCTGGAGAACATTTAAAAATGAATCTGAGGAAGCACTTCAATTCAATTCAATTTTATTTATATAGCGCTTTTAACGACATGCATTGTCACAAAGCACTTTACATTTAACCGGCCAGAACCCCACCAAGCAAGCCTGAGGCGACAGTGGCAAGGAAACTCCCTCTAGCAGGAAGAAACCTTGAGTGGAACCTAGACTCAGAAGGGGACCCCATCCTCCTCTGGGCGACCAAGGAGCATGAAACTGCATTTACATTGACATTCATTAGAGTTCATATAGTTATAAAGTCCCAGTTGGTTTCATGTAGTTATATCCAGGAGTCCAGGTGCGGGTTCACACGGTGTAGTCGGCTCGGTATCAGCTCGAAAAAGAGAAGATGGAGAAGAGTTATTGCCCTACACCTAACCGGCAGGACTAAAGCAACTATGACAGCCTGCCTAAAAGAGTGACCTGGAAGGAAGCACAGGCATGAGGGTTTACAGAGGTTTTGGCGTCAAGCCACCTCCCATCCACAGCTTAAGTGATCGGCGAGAGTGGCAGGACGACAGCACCAATCCCCCCTTTCCCCTTCAATCTCAAATAACTATGAACCTCCAGATTTCCCATTCACCTTAGAAAAGAAGATTTAACTATCCAAAAGACTGGCGAAAGAGGTACATCTTAAGCCTTGACTTAAAAGCAGAGATTGTGTCTGAGTTCCGAACACTAATAGGAAGTTTATTCCATAGCTGTGGTGCTTTATGAGCAAATGCTCTTCCCCCAAAGGTAATGTTCTTTATTCTGGGTACGGATAGAATACCTCCATCTCGTCATCTAAGTGTATGATTCGGAACGCAAATGAGGTCACTCACATACTGCGGTGCAAGACCATTTACAGCTTTATAGGTTAAGAGCAGTGTTTTGTAGTCAACACGAAATCTAACTGGCAGCCAGTGCAGTGAAGATAAAATTGGGGTAATATGATTATATGTTTTAGTTTAACTATTGCTAGTAGCGGTTCAATCAATGCTGGGAGCATCGCTGAATAATTTTGATGGAACAGGGTCTAGCATACAAGTAGATGAATTTGAAGATAAAATTAAGTACATCAGTTCTGACTGGTTAACCAATATTCAATATTCAAAATGTTCTGTTTAATTGAGCATATTTTTGGTCAAAAAGTTTCATAAAGTCGTCACTGGAAAATAACCAGTGGTCTGGTTATTAGTCAGCTTGGACACCATAGTAAATAGGAATCTAGGATTATTTTTGTTTATTTCAATTAGTTCTGATAGATACTAGATGATTTGGCGGCACTAAGAGCCTTTTTGTAGCTACCCATAGCCTCTTTCCATGCTAGTTCGAACACCACTAGTTTAGTATGATGCCACTTACATTCTGTAAGGACATAAAACTTATAGGTCCTGCAGGCCCCAACTCTGATCAGCCTGCATCAGTCTATTTCAGAGCTCCGCTGGCCCAGGCAAGACTGGACTCAACTCGTCAAACCACCCCTTTTAAGGAAGGCAAAGGCCTGCCGGCTCCTGAGAGACTGGATAGGAATAACTGGAGCAGCACAGAAAAAGCAAGACCTTTCACCCCCGGAGTGACCAGAGTTCCACAATCAATCCACAGCAACAACAGCTGTCAGCCTCCAGACACAGACACCTTTTCCACTATAAACAGGATAACTCAGCACACATAGATGTTAGGGACAAATACACGCATGTTTGGTCTCGTTTGAATAGGCATGAGACGAGGAGTATTATACTCTCAGATTTAAGGCAGTATAGCTTTTCCTAAGAGAAATACAGAAACTTCGGCTCAACCCACCAAACTGAGAGAGATTCTCTCATGGTAGAACAAGGGAATTACAACCACCCCCTAAAGTGAACTGATTGGCTGGGGACTTGAGAACCAAGGTCAGCAATGCCCCTAAAATTAACCATTGACCGAAATTAGTCAGTCTTCAGAAACATGCCATCACCTGGTCTGGATACTTAAGGAAGGGCTTCAGAAGTAGTCGGGGAGTCACTCTGTAATCAGAGCTCCCGCAGAGAACTGGGTGAAAGTCTATCTGTAGTCAGATACTTTCCACAGAACTTTGTTCACTCTCAGCTGAGGAATGTGATTGTTTAATATTGTATTTGTCCAAATGTATTTACAAGTATGTGTCCACATGTCAATAATTGTATATTGTAGTATTTTTAATAAATGTTGTTTCGATTACTTTATGACTGTCTGATTTGCTAACTTCTTCATAAACTTTCCAGATTGGACTTCTATCCTTATTAGGACTATGGTGGTAAATACTATCTTGCAGCCTCTGGGTTAAATCCCATTTATTTATCCGGGTCCCAAACTTGACTGCCCAAGTTAAGTTAGGTGGATACCAAAACTACACCTCTGGAGTTCGCACACGCTGATGACAGGTACCGGTCTACCCTCTGAGGGGCGTACACACTATGTTCCTAGGCACCGGGCATAGTCCCTGAGACGCTCACATGGTAAGACAATGGGTGGCATCGGCGGAGGCCCAAAGTAAACCTCGTACAACCTTTTTTATTTTTAACTGAGCAATTTTCTCTAGTGGAATTAAGCATAGATGCTAAATAATCCGTAATGCTATCAAGTTCAGCAGAATTCGACATTAGTTTGGTTGAAAACGATAGCTCAGGGAGGTTATCGATAAAGTTACTTGCTGTATTTGACGTGATTGTACGTTTGGCATATAGAAGCGAGTCGGGGGGCTAATATTTTGAGCAAGGGAAATATTGAACGCAATAAGATGATGGTCAGAGATAATACTGGACTGAGGCAGTAGAGTTGAATACATGATATGAAGACAACTGGATCACAACTGGATCACGGGGGAATCATAAGCAGGGAAGAACACACAGGCAAACAGCAGCAGCAACATTAAAGGCAGGACTGAGAAGCACATTTATACAAGGCTAAGCAGGGAGCAAACTAGAGGCACCTGAAATGAGTAACACAAGGGCAGGAAGGAGAGGTAAAACAAACGCGGAACAGGCATGGCACGTTATACCACACTAGGGAGGAAACGGGAGGTTCAGGAGGGCAGGGTGTGGCAGGGATCCGTTTCAAAATTTAATTTTGGCTTGTACAAACCTTGGTAAAAGCTGCAAAAGATCGATCAACCACTTTCTGAGCTATTGTCTTAACAAACAAAGCATCTGTTGGGGTGGCGGTGTCTGGGGAATACCATGTGTAATACACCTTGTGAAGATTTATATGTAAAACAAAATATTTTTTGATTCTATCACACATATAGAAATTATCCATCCATCCATTTTCCAAACCGCTTATCCTATTGGGTCGCGGGGGGTCCGGAGCCTATCCCAGAATCAATGGGCACGAGGCAGGGAACAACCCAGGATGGGGGGCCAGCCCATCGCAGGGCACACTCACACACCATCCACTCACACACACACACCTACGGGCAATTCAGCAACTCCAATTAGCCCCAGCATGTTTTTGGACTGTGGGGGGAAACCGGAGTACCCAGAGGAAACCCCACAACGACATGGGGAGAACATGCAAACTCCACAGACATGTGACCCAGGCGGAGACACGAACCCGGGTCCCAGAGGTGTGAGGCGACAGTGCTAACCACTGCACCACCATGCCGCCCCTTATAGAAATTATTCTAGGTTTAAATAGTAATTTAGCTGAGTAACTAGGCTGAAATTCTAGATAGTTGCAATTTTAAGAATTATTACTATTATTCACAGCTTTTAAGCATGCAGTTGGATGACGGATGGATGGATATTCAGCCACCAGAAATGCCAATTGTTGTTAAGAGGATCAAAGTCTGCAAAGTAGTATGCAGGGTTTAAGGCCAGAACACAGCATACTCTCCGACAGAAAGCATAAAGTTCACTGGGGGAATTTCTGTGGCCACTGCCTGAACAGCATGTGTGGAGAATGTTTATGAGGGTCGAGCCATGCAGAGCTGCTGGCCCTGGCATGTAATGATGAATCACAAATCAGTTAAAAATCGGTGCAAATGCATGAAGATTTAAACCGGCTGATGTGGAAAATGAATCACTATTGTAGGAGTACTTCACAGTACTTTAACAGAAAAACTGGTGTAATATTACATTTGATTTCACAATGTGAGTTTGACGTCAGATGTCACTGCGTATCACGTCGACATCGTACGTCAGTTTTTGGTTTTGAGCGAACGCGAGATGATGAATGAATTTGAAACTGAGGACGGCACAGTGGTTAGTGCTGGCTTCGGTCCAGGGCCCTTTCTGTGTGGAGTTCGCATGCTCTCCCCGTTTTCGCCGGGGACTCCAGGTTCCTCCCACGGTCCAAAAGCATGCAGGATAGGTTGACTGGTGAGTCTAAATTGGCCCTGTAGTTGTGTGAGTGTGTGCGACCTGCGGTGTGTAGGTGACTGCCTGGGCTTGGTTCCTGTCTGCGCCCCTTGTTCCCGGGATAGGCTCCGGTCTCCCCCGCGATCCCAGTTGGGATTAAGTGGTTTCAGAAAATGGATGGATGGACGCACCGCCCGATCTTCAATTGGCGGTGTGGCAGCATATTAGCTTTCCGGTAATCACAAACGAGGAGGAAACAGCGAGAAAAGCACAGACAAGACATAAACTGCATGCAAACATTGTAATAGACTGATAACATACACAAACAGGTCCACTGGCACCACCGTGAGCTGAGTGAAGATTATTAAAAGGGCAAAGCACGCTAAAAAGCTGCACATGCAAACCTTAGCTTATTTATTTGATTTATTTTTTTTTATTTACTTATTTTGATTTGGGATTTTTTTCAACAGTATTTTATTCAAATTCAGTTGCACTGTTCACAACAGTGTCAACAGTTCAGAAAGATAAATATAAGAATATTTTTGAATATATTTGTCTGCAGCTCATTCTGCAAAAAATGAGAAAATTGAACTCAGAATCGTGAATCGTATCAAATGGTGAGTTGAATGTATCGTTACATCCCTAGTTCTTACAGTAGTACTATGGTATGGTGGAGCCACATGACAGGAAGGCAGTACATTGCGAAGTCTGTTAAGAACATCATTCGCACTGAACTGCCCTCCATTGACCAGCTGTACTTTAACTGCCACAGTAACAAGGTTCAGTCTATAATCCAGGACTCTGACCACCATCCACAAACACTGACTAGCAGATTCATGAACAGCTTCATTCGCCAAACAATTCAAACCTGCAGCTTTTGCATCCCCTGTAATAGTCATTTCCACGGCAGCTGCACTGTACAGCTGTTCCTGCACTTTATCCACCACTGACCACGTATCATCCAGTTTTGTCCTGCTTTGTATCGCACTGTTTCTGCACCATGTTGTCTTGTACTCCCTTGTGTTGTTATGCACCATCTGTGTTGTTCTGAGCAGTGCCATGATGCAATATTACAAAAAGATCTTGAGGAAATGCAGAGTTCTGGAGGAGATTCTCACAGATCATGGCATGTGTTTATACTGAAGAAACTGTACAAATTGCTAGACATAAAACACAGGACTGGCAACTGTGGTACGTTTTAACACCTTGATAAAAAACTTAAAATCCATAGTAAGTAGGACAACCTCATAGAACCTTTACTAGTCATTGTTCAGAAGATTAACACGGATTAAAAACCATTACTATGAAAGCACGCTAATCAGTTAAGTTGATTATGTGGAGAGAGAGAAAAAAAACTGTCTTTGAAAAAGATCAACCATAGAACGAAGCTGCAGCATTGACACCCCCTAGTGGTGATTTGAAGATAGTTCTGTCTGTAGCAGCTAAGCAGTAGATTTGGCGTCAGGTGCCATGACAAACTCAGTGCTGCTCGGTTTGAACGGCAGAAGCACAAAAATAAAGGGGGCATCTACTGCACGCCCCCCACCCTTGAAAATGGTACAAATTATCATGCAACAGTTTTCTTAAGTAAGTCTTTTTGGGCGTCTGCAGAAACCTCCACGATGCGATTGCCCTGATTAAGAAGTGCGCAGCGGATACAATTTGGGATGCATCGTTCATCCGATTTATTAATATATAATTATTAGTATGTCTATATTATTTTAGAAACGTTACTTGACGAATATTTTTCATTGAGATTGATTCCCCGTTTAAAATTTTGGTGACACTTCATATTTTTTAAGAGAGACAGACAATTTGACGCATGCAATTTGCAGAAATATGTTGTGCCGCTATAAAGTACACAGGCAGCATGACAAACATAAGTACTCACTGAAGCCACGACATACGCCCGGCTGGCCCCAGCGGTACCCCTAAGAAGAAGGCTTTTTTCACAACCCACGACCATCACGAGGGCAAAAAAAACTGAATAGCCTAGAATTTAGTTAATTACAAGGCACATATTTATTGGAGCAAGAGCTCTAACATAAAACTACCTTGTAATTATAAAGTATTATGGCTGTGAACAATGTACAAACAGGCACAGAAAGTAAAATACTCCAAAAATGCAAAGAACCTAAATATTTTTGTTTCCACCGATTCACTCTTGATGTGTTAGGAGTCACAGTTCAGTAGCCTATTCTTCAGTATCTGCATTTAAGACCACCAACTGCTCTTTCTCCTCCTTCGCTCGTCGGCTCAGAGTATTGGACTTGGTAAGTAATGTTGCCCTTTTGGTTCCAGCAGCACTCTCTGCTTCCTCTGCCATGTGCTCAGCATCCTTTTGTAAACTCTCACATACACTTTCCAGTGAGACTCTCTTCCTCTTGAGTTCCTCAAGTTTTCTTTTTTGCTTTTCGCTCATCTTTCACCTTTGGTCAGAGGCGCTTTGGTTGCTCCCCCACACACTCTGACATGGTCGCATATAAGCCTCTGTGCAACAACTGTTTCCTCTGATAAGTTGCAGGTCTCCACCTCTATTCGTTCCACTTCGGCTTGCCCATAGGACAGCAGCAGCAAGTTCTTGCAGAACATCCAGAGGTCAGGATAAGGCCCACTAACTTTTTGATGTAAAAAGACATCAACTTTGGATGGTGCTGAAGGAATGAAGGATATAAAATCCAAGCCTTTTGCCTCATTGTGCAGGTGATTATCAGACTGCTGGGATATTGCATCACCTGTAATTACATTAATTACAGTAGATTAGATGCAGATCAACAATGTCAATACACAGAATCACATGTAGAATAGGAAAGTGATTTATAACCCAATTTTCCTATGATACCATAAATGTGCAATCATTTTAATTTAATCTTGAGATATCTCTAGGCTCATCAAAGAAAATATAACTGGGCTGATGCTTCTTTTCAAACACCAAGAGTCGGTCTTCTAAATACTGCTAAAATCTACGTGTTAACACTATTCAGTTCAGGGACGGATTATGGGTTGTGTGGGCCCCTGGGTAAAACGTTCGCGAGGCCCCCCCCCCACCACCACCACCTGCACCACCACCACAACCACCACAAGTCAAGGGCCCTTGGCAGCCAAACACCCTCCCTATAGGGTCAGGGGACCTTGTAGGCAGAGGATCAAAGAATGTAGGCCCTCTAAAATAGACAAACGAAAATACATTGCTGATAAGCGTTGCAAATTGTTTTGGGCTTGGGGCCCACGGGCCCCCTGCACCCCAAGGGCCCCTGGGCAGCGGCCCCGCTAACCCGGTTTGTAATCCGTCCCTGATTCAGTTAGATGTGAAAAAAGAAAAGCATAATTTAAAAATAATATTCTGAACTATCCTATTCTTATCCTATGATTTACCAGCAGATATCCTGCCTGCCAACCGATTCTCCTGCGCAAACTTCTGCATGAGATTTCTCCTTTTCTGCTGGCAGTTATTGTCACGATCGGGTACGGGTGAAGCGGCGATCGTGCGGGCAAGCAGGCAAGCAGGAAGCAGGAATACGGGGCAAACGGGAGTTTAATACGAGGACAGGGACCGGGAAACAGCTCACGCTTACGAACATCAGACATTAATGACAGACAAAGCAAACTGGGGAGACCAGGACTTAAATACACAGAACAAGGCAGCAGGAAACAAGACACGACTGGGCAGGATCAGGAAATCACACGTGGGTAATTAGGGGGCGTGGCACACACGAGGAGCGGACGAGCCGGGCATGACAGAACCCCCCCCCAAAGGCGCGCTACACCGGGCGCGCCAAGGAAGGGGGCGACGGACGGGACGAGGCAGAACAGGACCTGGAAAACAAGAACAGAATTTACGCACGACGGGAAACAGGACCGAAGCACAAAACAAAGCCAGGGACAAGACGTGCGACAAGAGCTGACAAAGGGATGGGAAGGCAGACAGACAGATCAGGAAGGGAGAAACAGAGGGAACAGGCGGAACACAAGGAGCGGGAGTGACGGGAGGGAACGACGGGAAACCAGGAATGGAGAAAGGAGGAAAGACAGGAGGAGGAGCAAACAAAGGAGGGACCAGGGCAGGAGAGAAGGGAGAGAAGGCGGGGGAACAAAGGGGAGCCCGTGGGAGCCCCAGCGGGCGACGGGCGGCAGCCGGAGGGGCCGCAGGCGGCCGGGAGGCCGGAGCCGGAGGGGACCGAGAAGGGGCAGAGGAGACAGGGCGAGGGACCCGCGGAGGGGCCAGGGAGGGAGCAGGAGGGAGCACCAGGGAAGGGGACGAGGGAGCTGGAAGGGGCCAGGGCGAAGGCACGGAGGAGGGGGGAGCCGCAGCAGGCGGCGATGTCCGGGGGAGGGCCGGAGGTAGGGGCCCCGCAGGCGACCGACCAGGACCCGGAGAGGGGAGCGAGGCAGGGCGACGAGGCACCGGAGAGGGACCCGCAGGCGCCAACCGAGCCCCAGCGCAGGCGAGGCAGGGCGAGCCAGGGGGCAGGGCGGGCGGGACCCCAGCCCTGCGTCTGTGTCCCCTCCCTTTACGGGACACAGACCCCAGGTCGGGGTCGAATTCGCCGGGGTGAGAGAGACAAAGTCACTGGAGGAGAAGGGACAGGAGCTGGAGCTGCTGCAGGCGGAGGGGGCGCCTCTGGAGCGCGGTCAGGGACTGGAGCGCGGTCAGGGACTGGAGCGCGGTCAGCTGGCCCGGGAGCCGCTGGAGCGCGGTCAGGACTTGGAGCGCGGTCAGGGGGCGCCTGCCCTGGAGCTGCAGCAGGCGGCTGCAGTGGGGGCGCCTGCCCTGGAGCTGCAGCAGGCGGCTGCAGAGGGGGCGCCTGCCCTGGAGCTGCAGCAGGCGGCTGCAGAGGGGGCGCCTCTGCAGGAACTGGAGCGCGGTCAGGAACTGGAGCGCGGTCAGGAACTGGAGCGCGGTCAGGAACTGGAGCGCGGTCAGGAACTGGAGGTGGCTGCAGTGGGGGCGCCTGCCCGGGAGCTGCAGCACGGTCAGGAACTGGAGGTGGCTGCAGTGGGGGCGCCGGCCCGGGAGCTGCAGCAGGCGGCTGCAGAGGGGGCGCCTCTGCAGGAACTGGAGCGCGGTCAGGAACTGGAGCGCGGTCAGGAACAGGAGCTGGCTGCAGAGGGGGCGCCTGCCCGGGAGCTGCAGCAGGCGGCTGCAGAGGGGGCGCCTGCCCGGGAGCTGCAGCAGGCGGCTGCAGAGGGGGCGCCTGCCCGGGAGCTGCAGCAGGCGGCTGCAGAGGGGGCGCCTGCCCGGGAGCTGCAGCAGGCGGCTGCAGAGGGGGCGCCTCTGCAGGAACTGGAGCGCGGTCAGGAACTGGAACGCGGTCAGGAACAGGAACGCGGTCAGGAACAGGAGCTGGCTGCAGTGGGGGCGCCTGCCCTGGAGCTGCAGGTGGCTGCAGTGGGGGCGCCTGCCCTGGAGCTGCAGGTGGCTGCAGTGGGGGCGCCTGCCCTGAAGCTGCAGGTGGCTGCAGTGGGGGCGCCTGCCCTGGAGCTGCAGGTGGCTGCAGTGGGGGCAGCGAAGGCGGCTGCGCAGGCGGCGGCGGCTGCACGGGAGCGGGGTCCGCCGGCAATGGCGGCTGCACGGGAGCGGGGTCCGCCGGCAATGGCGGCTGCACGGGAGCGGGGTCCGCCGGCAATGGCGGCTGCACGGGAGCGGGGTCCGCCGCCAATGGCGGCTGCACGGGAGCGGGGACTGCAGCCCTCTGGAGCAGTAAGAGCTGCCGCACGTCCTCTGCCATACTCACCAGCTCCTCGGGGTCGGAAGCGGGAGTAAATGCTGCAAAGCTCCTCTGGAGTCGCTCCGCTAGCCCCGCTACCTCCGGACTTACTGGAGGGACCAGTTCCCCCCAGATCCTCCAGAACAACCCCTGGAGGGCAAAGAACTGGGAGGCGCAGTTCACCGGCTTCCCTAAGTGAGGCGCGGGCAGCGCCTCCGGGGTGGTTACTGCAGGGGGAGAGAGCTGTGTGTCCGTGGGCGTTAACGGAGGGAGCTCCTCGGGACAGGCAATCGCCGGTCTCCTCCTCCTTCTCCGGCGCCCAGCGGCGGCGAGAGGTGGTGCGATGTCCTGAGAAACAGGCGGTGAAAGGATCGGCTCCGGGTAAGGGTAGAGGAAGGGCTCCTCGTCCTCATCCTCACTGGAGAGCCAGTACTTCCACACGGGATCGGGGTAGTGTGTGGTCAGCTTCCGGGCTGGAGGTAGAGCGGGTACTTCCCTCTCATTCTCCTCCGAAGTGATCCATAGCCGGGAGAGCGAACAGGCTCCCAGGCGGATCGTCTCCTCCGGTCCTCTCCTCCTTCTCCGGGGGCCTTTCCTTTTGTGGTCTGTCATTCTGTCACGATCGGGTACGGGTGAAGCGGCGATCGTGCGGGCAAGCAGGCAAGCAGGAAGCAGGAATACGGGGCAAACGGGAGTTTAATACGAGGACAGGGACCGGGAAACAGCTCACGCTTACGAACATCAGACATTAATGACAGACAAAGCAAACTGGGGAGACCAGGACTTAAATACACAGAACAAGGCAGCAGGAAACAAGACACGACTGGGCAGGATCAGGAAATCACACGTGGGTAATTAGGGGGCGTGGCACACACGAGGAGCGGACGAGCCGGGCATGACAGTTATCTGGCTGGTGTGCATTTTGTTTGGGTCCAAGCACGTCATCTCATGTACAATCGAGTACTTCAGAGGGCATTTATCCAAGGCCTTTTTGCACATTTTTGAGAGCACAATCTGGCAATTTTTTTTAATCTGAAGGACACCAAGGTCACTTCCACTGCCTTTGGCTCCTGACTGTCTCTGACAAAAAGATGGTTTGTCAAATTTCCAGAATCTTTCTGCACACTCAGCCCAAGGTTAACACTACCTCAGCTGTACATATCAAACCAGCTCAAACTCCATGTTATTCACATATTTTTTACTTCACAATTGTTTGATACATTTGTATGTAAAGATACCAGTGAATTCACAGAAGTCCCACCTTGATGACAGCCATTCCTATATCCACCTCCTTTGGACTGAGCCAGAGTTTTTGCCTGTACAACAGCTGTACATGTTGCTACACAACACTTAAACATTCTATTTCCTCAATGAACTATTTTTTTTGCAGCAAAAGCCATGAAGCAGCAATAAAATCTTTAAAATATGCTTACCAATAAATATGGTTCTCCCATTTAAACACATGTAAAGATAAACCATGGATATTTAAAAATCATGGGTTCGTTAATGAGTTTAAATGTTATTGAATGGCTTACCTTAAACTTCTCCAGTAAGTCTTCAGCGGTGGAGTGGCTCATGTACTGTGATCCCAGAACCAGGACTGCACTCGAGAGCCATTCTCATAATTCACCCAATACCTGACATGCACATCCAGTTGTTTTCTTTTGATGGTCCTGTTCATACTTACGTCAAACATGACAACGAAGCTCCCTTTTAATATATGGAGCGAGTCCAAATCGCGCAAGAAAAGCGGTTTTATCTTTACCACAAGTGACCCTGCGAGTCAGGGAACATCACCCTGGAGACGGTGTGAATGTCATCATTGGACGTATAGGAGTGATGTCGGCAAACCGTTTGCAAAGCCCATAGCACTTCTGCTTTCAGTGTGGGTTGAGGAGGATGTACTGAAGGCATTATTTGTCATGGGATCCGGAGACACTGCCAAAACGGGTGTAGGCCTATCTTTAGAGGTTGTACTTATCTCCACTGAATAAACATTTGAGGAAAATTTTTAGGTTAAAATCTGGGCTTATTCTATACTGAACAAAAATATAAACGCAACACTCTTGTTTCTGCTCCCATTTTTCATGAGATGGACTTAAAGACCTACAATTCATTCCAGATACACAATATTACCATTTCTCTCAAACATTTCTCACAAATCAGTCTAAATGTGTGATAGTGAGCACTTCTGCTTTGCTGAGATAATCCATCCCACCTCACAGGTGTGCCACATCAAGATGCTGATCTGACATCATGGGTAGTGCACAGGTGTACCTTATACTGCCCACAATAAAAGGCCACCCTGGAATGTGCAGTTTTTTGCTTTATTGGGGGTCTGGGGACTCAGAACCGGTCAGTATCTGGTGTGACCACCATTTGCCTCATGCAATGCAACACATCTTCTTCGCATAGAGTTTATCAGATTGTCAATTGTGGCCTGTGGAATGTTGGTCCACTCCTCTTCAATGGCTGTGCGAAGTTGTTGGATATTAGTGGGAACTGGTACACGCTGTCGTATACGCCGGTCAAGCACATCCCAAACATGCTCAACGGGTGACATGTCCGGTGAGTATGCTGGCCATGCAAGAACTGGGACATTTTCAGCTTCCAAGAACTGTGTACAGATCCTTGCAACATGGGGCCGTGCATTATCTGTCTGAGTGGCTGGTCTCAGACGATCTTGGAGGTGAACCTGCTGGATGTGGAGGTCCTGGGCTGGTGTGGTTACACGTGGTCTGCGGTTGTGAGGCCGGTTGGATGTACTGCCATATTCTCTGAAACGCCTTTGGAGACGGCTTATGGTTGAGAAATGAACATTCAATGCACGAGCAACAGATCTGGTTGACATTCCTGCTGTCAGCATGCCAATTGCACGCTCCCTCAATGCTTGTGGCATCTGTGGCATTTTGCTGTGAGACAAAACTGCACATTCCAGGGTGGCCTTTTATTGTGGGCAGTATAAGGTACACCTGTGCACTACCCATGATGTCAGATCAGCATCTTGATGTGGCACACCTGTGAGGTGGGATGGATTATCTCAGCAAAGCAGAAGTGCTCACTATCACACATTTAGACTGATTTGTGAGAAATGTTTGAGAGAAATGGTAATATTGTGTATCTGGAATGAATTGTAGATCTTTAAGTCCATCTCATGAAAAATGGGAGCAAAAACAAAAGTGTTGCGTTTATATTTTTGTTCAGTGTACATTGATTTACAGAATCAAATTTAAAAAACAAAAATACACTGATTTTATACAGATTACTAACTTTTGGGGATCACAATACAAATCTAAATATTTTAGACAAGTTACTTATCTGCTTATTGAATGGTGGGCGAAAAAAATATCTGTATAGTGTCCATTATCTAAAACCCCGCAATGACGTAGTTTGTGTTGTTCTTAAAATAATATTAACTTAAACGGTCAATCTGATTTTCTGGAGGAAAAATAATAGTTTTGATGAATCAACAGCTTGGGAAAATAGTCGCTAGATTAATTCAAAGAAAAATTGTCTGTAGTTGCACCTCAACAGTATAACCAGTGATAATACTATATAAATAAAATTAAAGTAATGGCACCAGCATAGACAGACACAGTAACAGTACAGAATGAGGTAACAGTGGCAGTGTGAGGAAATGTCAGCGTCACTGGCTGGTTAACAGCAATGGGGAGGAAACTTGTCTCTAAATCTGGAAATGCTTGTGCAGATGGATGGATGGAAGGTGAAAAGTGACAGTGCTGGGTGGCTAGAGTCTCTCAAGGTGCTGCTTGCTTTTCTGAGGCAGCACCTGAAGACGATGCCTTTGACCGCCAGAAGCTGTGTGCCCGAGGAACTGGAAGCTGTTGAAGCCTCTACAGCATCCTCTGCGATGTAGATAGGACTTTGGGGAGTCATCCGTTTGCGAAAGTCCAGGATCAGCTCCTTGGTTTCTCTAGCGTTGAGGGTGATGTTGTTATACATGGTGAAGAGCTGGGCCTACAAATCCCAGCATTCAAGAGGTGAAAATACAGACTTAGAGGGAATTTGGGAAAAGTGAAAAAATCCTCTTTACTCGTGTCTGTATAAATCTCACCAAGCGTAACTTTGCAGATTAAAGACTGGCTGAGAGTGTAAATGTAAACGCTGATAAGGAGTCAGGAACAAAGTGCTCATGTAGTGCACACCTGGGTCCAGAGGGCCCTTGTTCAGATGGAAAACTGAACAGGCATCTTTTGTGCTAAATGACAGCCGGTGCTGCTCAAGATGATGGACACTATGGGGAAATAAAAAAAAAAAGAGTTTTGAATGAAAAGACACACAAGAGTAACAGTGCAGCCTTGGTCACGTCTCCCCAGCTCATGACTGGACCAGGCTCCACATTGACCCCAAAACTGGCTTTACACACAGGAAACTCACTGAAACTCAACACAACATTGTCCTGATCTTGCCTGGGGAGTTTCACCTGGTTACTGAGATGACCGGCAGCACAGACAGTCTTACCAGCAACAGATATGCTATTAAGGGGTGCGAAGCGTCTGCTGCCAGCACATGGCTTTATATCTGTCGGCTGCATTTGCGCTGCTCCTCCCTCCTATAAAGAGGACAGTTGAACAGCAGTGTGAAGAAAGGGCACAGAAGCAGAAGTCAGTGGAAAAAGCCCCATTACTAACCCTAAGCCCAACTTACTGCAAACAGCCCACTGTATTTCATATGTCTGCTTCATATTTTCCATTTAATTGCCATAATCTCTGGCAGTCAGTGACAAAAGTTATTTACCCTTAAACAGTACTGAGATTGAGTAGAGTGAGGTACTTACGCGGTATTATGGAAGAATAAAAGCTGAGTCCCATGTCCAGGCGAGATGCGTAGCTGACAGGCTGATGAATGTTTCAAACTCTTACCTCCACCGTACTGACAGGAACGGCGAGCTGCTGTGGCATCATGGCATTAAACTTCTGTTTCTCCAGGGAAGAAAACAACCAAGACCAACCTTAATAATCCACACACTTTGAAGACTGACATAAATGGTAAATATGAGACGTAAATATCATCCAACACTACCAGGTACTCAGTGAATACTCAGTCATGCAGAAATATAATCTAAAGTTATAATTATGGGGACACGTGGCCGTCCACTGCAGGTGACAATGTCCTAAACTCTTTCATACTTAAAGAACACATACAGTTATTACTTTGTAAGGATGCATAAAACTCCAGTTCAGTAAATTTATGGAATATATACTGCAGCAACTACTTTATAGTCATTTATTAAGTAACTGACTTATTTCTTCCCTGCGGGAACTTGTAATTATGCTGAAATAAAAATGTAACTTAACAGCGTTAAAAAGAACTCAGGAATCCAGTCCAAAATGCTTTAGTTTGACATGTGATCAAAATTCAAACTAAATTTCATAGAGTAAACTAATACATGATAGCATCCATGCAAAAGATCAACGGCAGAACAGGGGCTCTTAAGGCAGACTGCATTAAAAAGGAATTAATCATCTCTCTCAATTTAAATTTGGGATAATAATTCTCTTCAGAAGCCTCCATAGAATAGTGCATCCATCCCCTCACTTATGTGTAGAGACGTATCCTAAGGCTCTGGCAACAACATTCAGGTCAACAGCATCAAAAATTTCACAGCTAGTTTTAAAACTTGTTTTTCACTTTACGTTACAGCAAGTTAGTTAATATTAAATTATTGCAACGTGCAGATTAATAGTCAGAAAAGGTTTTTGAAATTTACATAATGATAAATGAGAACTATATTTGATTACTAATTACTGTTGACTAATTTCCTGTCTGGACTTTTCCCCCTTCATTGTTAAAAGTCATTATATGTCTGGGTGCCAGTCAGTGGAAGCACACAGACACCTGGCCTATTCATTCAGCACCAGCCCATCAAGTAGAGAATTCAGCACCACGGACAGTGACCTGTGTTACTATGACATCAGGTCATTGGCTCTAAATATTTTTCTAGAAATAACTAAATGGCTCTATTGTAGAAATTTCCAGCCAGAGACTGGGTTCCTATATGAAGAGAATATTATTATTCAGACAAAGAAAATAAACTACAGAAAACTAGCTCTGCATGTCATCTCCCCTTTACTCCTTAAGCAGGGCACACGCACATCAACAAGTACCAATGCAGCAAATACAGATGAACAATTTCACAGCTTCAGAAGAAGTCAGATTTCTGTGTAATTCAGAGATTGTCAAAGACTTCTGATAGAACATTTTCTGCACTTGAGTCTAATTTCAAGATAAATTGCACCTGGGTCTATTAAAACAAGGTGATGCTGCCTGACCTACCAACCAAGGCTGGGGAGGAAACGTAGGAATACAAGGAAAGCAAGGAAGAAAAGCAGCCACCCTATCTCATGGTCACGGACACAAACATCAGGGAGTGTTATGAAGAAGACACCACACTTAGGACCATTGGTTTTACGCAGTGAATTACACCAGAGAGAGTTTTTACATTCTAGCTGTGTTATGTAACATTCCTCAGCCTTCAGCTTTTTTCCCCACACAATGCAGGACATGCAGGGGTGCCAAACAAAACAGTGGAGCTGCAGTGTAGCCAATTATTTCTTTCAGTAGTTTTAAGATGGTTTGTGAGGTTGTGTGTTAGAGATGGCGGTGAGCAACACTGAGGCATCTCAGGGAACCATGTTGCCCATATTAAAAAACATGCACGCATGCAACTCAGGCAATCCAGCATTTCTTATTTCAGTTACGTATGACACTGCATGTTGCGGTTTTACATGTTCACTACAAGTCAGTGGTTTTTTCCTTGTATGATTATGGCCACATTCACACCAAAAACACACTAGACATACTGTACAAGGCACTCAAGGGAAAAATTCTCAGAACACAAAGTGAATGTATCAACCGAAGAAGGATTTTTCCTTTTCGGAATATTCATTTTTTTCCATGTGGAACCACTGTCCATGATTCAATTGAGTGCATTCAAAGAATGATACATCAAAACTAATAGTGACAAAATATTCATTTAATATGCATTGTACATGAATGTAGGACTTAGATGTTGATGAATTTCTCATCAGTGAAGGGCATATACACTTAAGGGGTATTATGAAAAAAAAAGTTGAGAACCCAGAAGTAACTATCCGATTAAAGATGTAATCTGGTACATGTGCAGACCAGTGATGGATATGTAAATGATTCAAATTGCAAGGAGTTGGCATGTTTAATCACCAGACACAGGATGCCTCGTAGTCACATTAGACAGTGTTAACGGCACTTGACGGAGTTTGATAGGGTTGCATTGCGGGTTTACATGAAGCCAGGTGGTCATGTGCTGCAATTGCATGTGGGCCATGCGGATATCACAGTGGCCTGATATTGAAACCAATGGGCACGTGAGGCATCCACACACGTCGTGAAGTTTCTGGTCATCCAAGACAGACCACGCCAAGGAAGGATCGTCGGATTGTGCTCCAAGCATCACAGATCCCCATGACACCTGCGCCTGATATATGGACACAGCTACTGGACTCTCTACAACACCCTATATCATCGTGTCGCGATGACTGGCATCAGCTGGACTACGGGTTCACCGTCCCATGCATAGGCTGCCGTTCACAATAGCACAGAAACGGTTGCGTTTGGAGTGGTGTAGTCACTGGGAGGCATGGACTGATGGACTGATGACGACTGGCGTCCTACCATGTTCAGCGATACATCTCAGTTCTGCAGTACCACAGATGACCGTCATGTGCGTATGGTGGCGCTGCAGGGAGAGGAGCAATCCTGCCAATGCTGTGGAGTGACACACCACACTCTGA